>NC_088238.1:52359687-52522187 GCF_036934945.1 Oncorhynchus masou masou
GGATGCAACACCATTCTTCCATGAGAAATTACATCATTTGGTGTTTTGTTGATGGTGGTGGAAAAAAACACTGCCTCAGGTGCCACTCCAGAATCTCCCATTGGGTTGAGATCTGGTAACTGACACACACACACACACACACACACACACACACACACACACACACACACACACACACACACACACACACACACACACACACACACACACACACACACACACACACACACACACACACACACACACACACACACACACACACACACACACACTCACTTTAAACCCCCTATGCTCCTTTGAGACCCCTCTTTGAGACCTTTCTTCCAGCTATGGAAGACAAAACAATGATGATGCGTTAATACGTACAGAGAACACACATTCCGTCATTGCCGAGAATGTATTTCATTTTCCGAGGTGTGATTGCGTTCCATTTTCCGAGGTGTGCATATGCATTCCATTTTCCGAGGTGTGAATGCGTTCCATTTTCCGAGGTGTGAATGCGTTCCATTTTCCGAGGTGTGAATGCGTTCCAATTTCCGAGGTGTGCATGTGTTCCAATTTCCGAGGTGTGCATGCATTCCATTTTCCGAGGTGTGAATGCGTTCCATTTTCCGAGGTGTGCATGCATTCCATTTTCCGAGGTGTGCATTTCATTCCATTTTCCGAGGTGTGCATGCTTTCCATTTTCCGAGGTGTGCTCTCCTCGCTCAGTAAATATCAAGGAGAATAAATGTTTTCATTAGCTAAAAAAGGAACTTTGGTTCCGAGAGATTTCAAATTGATTTTTCTATGCTTGAAACTCAAAGGAAAGTGCACTTTTTGACAAAGAAAAAAAAGCAAGAGCAGAAAACAACATGAATCCCGGTAGGCGGAGGGGTGAAGAAAAAAAACTTGACAAGTGCAGACAGGAAATTGAATCACTTGACAATTTGCCTCGCTGCTGGGCCTAGTTCAGGGGTGTCAGGATTATTCTGTAGGAGGCCTCGAATGAATGAGTCAATCACTCGACCTGCACCTCGGTTGATCTCTGCTAGTTTTACACATCACACGCTCACACAAAACTAACTCTCTCTTCTCGCTCTCTCTCTACCTCTGGCAGTTACTTATTACTTGCATATCTAAACTGACAACATGTACCTGTTCAATAATTCACATGGCTTTGAGATGAGTCTCCGGGTGAGGTCATGTGTTAGGCAAGGAGTCAGAGGTTGACTTAAGTTTCTGTAGTCTGGTGCCAGCTCATTTGAAGATAATGGGTGCACGGGCTAATTAACAAATAACATGAGTTACAACGCTCTCCTCATCTCTCCTCCTGTTTGCTCTGAGCTTTGATTAGTCTCTTATGTGCCTCTACTGGAAACAACATCTCTAATTTAGAAGAAATATAACTCGTATCTCTAATTGTGTAATTTGAAATAACAAAGTCTGAAATCTAATTGTATTCAATTAGAGTTAATATAACCTGTTAGACTGATAAGTAAAAAAGGGAGGAAACAATCATTAAAGCTTTTAACTGTGGACTTTTATGATTTCTTATTTCAACACCATTTCGGAGTGAAGAGAACGCTTAGGGTCAAACAGATATTTTTACCACCTACAAAGAGCATAATTCAGCCTCAATGATGGTTTGTTCACTATCACTATAAAGATCTTAAAGTTGGACCGTTTTTGTGCCAAATATCTTATTTGATTTTCTGTGCGTGTTGTACAAATGTTTCACGCCAAACGTTTTAATCACAATGAAATTAATGTCATCTGTAATTGGAATAATTGAAATAATACTTTTTTTAAATGGTAACTTTGCTCTATAATCCTGCCCCTGTGTTATAAATGAAGTCCCTCCACATGAACACGGCAGACGTGGCGTTACCCCGTTTAATGAGGTACTCCGTAGTAATGCATGAGGACAGGCTGTAGCGACTACAGCGACTTGCGAGGGGCGTCTCTGCGGGGTCTAAACTGAGCGCGATACATGGAGACCATTCCGTTCCAATCACCCTCCCACCGCTACAAACCCAGCAGGGATAATACACTTCCTAGCTTATCAAATGCCATGATGGCACATTTAATGAAATACCTTTTCTATTTGGATTGGCCCGTTTCTGCCTCTCCATGCACTGCCTCGGCTAGAGGGCCTTAAAGGCGTCTCCGTGTGCCGGAGACTGATAAAGTCATTACACTGTTATAGTCATCATCGTAGTCCGTGGACGTGTGTTCCTTTGTTCACCATGCGATATATATTACATGCCAGGGTTCCCCAACAGGCGGCCCGTGGAGATTTTCTCCAAGTGATTTTACATTTTGGGAATCTGTTCCCAAGTATTCCCAGGAATACTAGAGAGACACGTGATCGCATACAAATGTAAGCAAGGTTTGAAATGATTCTGTTTTAGCCAAATATTGCTTCTGTTTGGGCTACTTGCGGTCAATTTGCAGTCGACAAAATATTTGAGATTATGTTCCGCCCCCCGGACCATCCGCTCAAGAAGATAATAAGCCTGCAGATGAATGGAGTTGATGATCCCTGTTATAAACCTTAAATATGTAGCATGATCAGGAATACTCACGAAGCAGTCATAACCATGGATATCCTATTCAATTACTAGAGGGGTTATGTCATCAACCCATAACGTTACAGAATGTATTCTGATTCCAAATTCTATGGTCATAACACTGAACATGGGTAAAGGGTGCATATGATTTCCTGTGTTCTTTTGTCCACAGTGAGATAGGCAACATATGTGTTTGTGATATACCATTCTCACATGCAACAAGATTAGAATAGTTGTAAAAATTAACATCAGATGAATAAACCCCACAACAGCGATTCATATGCTTGAGGAAGCATCTATAATCCTGTATAAACTTTCTCTGTCCCTCATCCCTTCTTTCCACTGTGGTTGCAGGCATCTACTTTTCCTGACTATGTAAACATGCCCCTGCTTGCTGATGATTGGTCAGCCTGGGCCTGGGAAGTCAGCGCTGGCCCGACACATATGCTCTTGGTTGATACCCGTGCATCGAAGAACCTTGAACTTGGCGTGCTGTTTTCCAGGAAGACAGGCTTTGTCCCCCTTAACTGTCTCCATAATATGTATGAAAGAAAAATGATCTGCCTTTATCTCTCGCGGCATGTACGTTGGCGTCATTTCATTTGTGATGCCTGGCTATGTACTTTTCTTCTCTCTCTCTCTTTTCTTTCTTCTTTCTTTCACTCCCGAGTGCATAGATTCCTCCGGGGTCAATGTATTTTAAGAAAGAAAAAGGCAAGTCTTTAAAAGCCCGCCGCTAGCTTTGATTCTGAAACCAAATCTCTCTGCGTCTCAGCCACACCCATATCAACATGAGAGGGAGTACCAAGCCACACCCATATCAACATGAGAGGGAGTACCAAGCCACACCCATCTCAACATGAGAGGGAGTACCAAGCCACAACCATATCAACATGAGAGAGAGTACCAAGCCACACCCATATCAACATGAGAGGGAGTACCAAGCCACACCCATATCAACATGAGAGGGAGTACCAAGCCACACCCATATCAACATGAGAGGGAGTACCAAGCCACACCCATATCAACATGAGAGGGAGTACCAAGCCACACCCATATCAACATGAGAGGGAGTACCAAGCCACCATTCGGCACAACCTCTTTGGTAAAGCACTAGTAATTAAAAGTAGCCACTGGTCACCATTCATTAGCTAAGTGGGCACTTCCTTCCTCTCATCAATGGTGCTTTGCTCAACCATAATAGCATTCGCCTATTCAGCAATTCGTCATCAATAGTCCCCTATTCTAATAAAGACTACATCACCCACAATTGTCAGACACTTCCTGGTTGGCTGATACACCTTCATACTGTATCTTGTAGGTGTAAGCTCCCCCTTTGTCAGGGCTTTATTGAGAATGAGAGCCGGTTAAATATCTCCGCGCTCCGGCGCCAGATTAAGATAATTTCAATCCAAAGCATAGGCCCCGGCCTCCAGAACCCTCGAAGAAACATCAGGTGCAATTAACAGAACATAAAGAGCGTATCGCTTCCCATCTCGGTGGATCTTGTGTTACCACTGTAAGGGATAGGTTTTATCTACCCCTCCAGACCCTCAGAGGGTGTACCACACACACACACACACACACACACACGGAACAATTTGACTTAAGTCTCTACATCAGAACAGTGTTAGGCTTTGAGGTCCCCTGGGGTGGAATCTTTCCTCAGGAACATTCTTATTACCTACACCGTTCCAATTCTAGTTCAAAGGCAAGCTTGAGGGATGCATGTCCCAGAGTGAGCCACTGCCTGTAGAGACGGTTAGGAAGCCTGGTTGTTGGAACACTGGAACACACAGCTATCTGGATGGAATGATTTCTCACTGGAGCAAGGAATACTGTCGGCCTATCTGTTAAGTTTGAAATGGCCAAGCTCAGATAACCTCTCCCTGAGGCCTGGCGGTTGAAAACACAAACCTCCTTTAGAAGGGCTTCTATCTGGAGCAATGCATACCGTATGTGATGGCTTACCTCACTAAGGCATTAGCTGCCACTCACACACGGAGCAGCAGAGCCTACCACTTCCTGGGAGGGTCAATGTGTCTGGATATCTTCGCATGACCAGACAACTGAAACTGTATTGGTATACTGGTTCAACATGACCAGACAACTGAAACTGTATTGGTACACTGGTTCAACATGATCAGACAACTGAAACTGTATTGGTACACTGGTTCAACATGTCCAGACAACTGAAAAGGTATTGGTATACTGGTTCAACATGATCAGACAACTGAAACTGTATTGGTACACTGGTTCAACATGACCAGACAACTGAAACTGTATTGGTATACTGGTTCAACATGACCAGACAACTGAAACTGTATTGGTATACTGGTTCAACATGACCAGACAACTGAAAGTGTATTGGTATACTGGTTCAACATGACCAGACAACTGAAACTGTATTGGTATACTGGTTCAACATGACCAGACAACTGAAACTGTATTGGTACACTGGTTCAACATGATCAGACAACTGAAACTGTATTGGTACACTGGTTCAACATGACCAGACAACTGAAACTGTATTGGTATACTGGTTCAACATGACCAGACAACTGAAACTGTATTGGTATACTGGTTCAACATGACCAGACAACTGAAACTGTATTGGTATACTGGTTCAACATGACCAGACAACTGAAACTGTATTGGTACACTGGTTCAACATGATCAGACAACTGAAACTGTATTGGTACACTGGTTCAACATGACCAGACAACTGAAACTGTATTGGTATACTGGTTCAACATGACCAGACAACTGAAACTGTATTGGTATACTGGTTCAACATGACCAGACAACTGAAACTGTATTGGTATACTGGTTCAACATGACCAGACAACTGAAACTGTATTGGTATACTGGTTCAACATGACCAGACAACTGAAACTGTATTGGTATACTGGTTCAACATGACCAGACAACTGAAACTGTATTGGTATACTGGTTCAACATGACCAGACAACTGAAACTGTATTGGTATACTGGTTCAACATGACCAGACAACTGAAACTGTATTGGTATACTGGTTCAACATGACCAGACAACTGAAACTGTATTGGTATACTGGTTCAACATGACCAGACAACTGAAACTGTATTGGTACACTGGTTCAACATGACCAGACAACTGAAACTGTATTGGTATACTGGTTCAACATGACCAGACAACTGAAACTGTATTGGTATACTGGTTCAACATGACCAGACAACTGAAACTGTATTGGTATACTGGTTCAACATGACCAGACAACTGAAACTGTATTGGTATACTGGTTCAACATGACCAGACAACTGAAACTGTATTGGTATACTGGTTCAACATGACCAGACAACTGAAACTGTATTGGTATACTGGTTCAACATGACCAGACAACTGAAACTGTATTGGTACACTGGTTCAACATGACCAGACAACTGAAACTGTATTGGTATACTGGTTCAACATGACCAGACAACTGAAACTGTATTGGTATACTGGTTCAACATGACCAGACAACTGAAACTGTATTGGTATACTGGTTCAACATGACCAGACAACTGAAACTGTATTGGTATACTGGTTCAACATGACCAGACAACTGAAACTGTATTGGTATACTGGTTCAACATGACCAGACAACTGAAACTGTATTGGTACGCTGGTTCAACATGACCAGACAACTGAAACTGTATTGGTATACTGGTTCAACATGACCAGACAACTGAAACTGTATTGGTATACTGGTTCAACATGACCAGACAACTGAAACTGTATTGGTACGCTGGTTCAACATGACCAGACAACTGAAACTGTGTTGGTATACTGGTTCAACATGACCAGACAACTGAAACTGTATTGGTATACTGGTTCAACATGACCAGACAACTGAAACTGTGTTGGTATACTGGTTCAACATGACCAGACAACTGAAACTGTATTGGTATACTGGTTCAACATGACCAGACAACTGAAACTGTATTGGTATACTGGTTCAACATGACCAGACAACTGAAACTGTGTTGGTATACTGGTTCAACATGACCAGACAACTGAAACTGTATTGGTATACTGGTTCAACATGACCAGACAACTGAAACTGTATTGCTATACTGGTTCAACATGACCAGACAACTGAAACTGTATTGGTATACTGGTTCAACATGACCAGACAACTGAAACTGTATTGGTACACTGGTTCAACATGACCAGACAACTGAAACTGTATTGGTACACTGGTTCAACATGACCAGACAACTGAAACTGTATTGCTATACTGGTTCAACATGACCAGACAACTGAAAGTGTATTGGTATACTGGTTCAACATGATCAGACAACTGAAACTGTATTGGTATACTGGTTCAACATGACCAGACAACTGAAACTGTATTGGTATACTGGTTCAACATGACCAGACAACTGAAACTGTATTGGTATACTGGTTCAACATGACCAGACAACTGAAACTGTATTGGTATACTGGTTCAACATGACCAGACAACTGAAACTGTATTGGTATACTGGTTCAACATGACCAGACAACTGAAACTGTATTGGTACACTGGTTCAACATGATCAGACAACTGAAACTGTATTGGTATACTGGTTCAACATGACCAGACAACTGAAACTGTATTGGTATACTGGTTCAACATGACCAGACAACTGAAACTGTATTGGTATACTGGTTCAACATGACCAGACAACTGAAACTGTATTGGTATACTGGTTCAACATGACCAGACAACTGAAACTGTATTGGTATACTGGTTCAACATGACCAGACAACTGAAACTGTATTGGTATACTGGTTCAACATGACCAGACAACTGAAACTGTATTGGTATACTGGTTCAACATGACCAGACAACTGAAACTGTATTGGTACACTGGTTCAACATGACCAGACAACTGAAACTGTATTGGTATACTGGTTCAACATGACCAGACAACTGAAACTGTATTGGTATACTGGTTCAACATGACCAGACAACTGAAAAGGTATTGGTATACTGGTTCAACATGACCAGACAACTGAAACTGTATTGGTACGCTGGTTCAACATGACCAGACAACTGAAACTGTATTGGTATACTGGTTCAACATGACCAGACAACTGAAACTGTATTGGTATACTGGTTCAACATGACCAGACAACTGAAACTGTATTGGTATACTGGTTCAACATGACCAGACAACTGAAACTGTATTGGTATACTGGTTCAACATGACCAGACAACTGAAACTGTATTGGTATACTGGTTCAACATGACCAGACAACTGAAACTGTATTGGTATACTGGTTCAACATGACCAGACAACTGAAACTGTATTGGTATACTGGTTCAACATGACCAGACAACTGAAACTGTATTGGTATACTGGTTCAACATGACCAGACAACTGAAACTGTATTGGTACACTGGTTCAACATGACCAGACAACTGAAACTGTATTGGTATACTGGTTCAACATGACCAGACAACTGAAACTGTATTGGTACACTGGTTCAACTGAGCTACAAATGTATTCCATTTTAAACTTCCCGTGAGGTGGTCTTATGCAATGTCTTAAGAAACTTTAATGTTGTGTATCCATACAGGACACAGAAGGAGAGAGAGAGAGAGGAAGGACAGAGGGAGTGGGTGATGGAGAGATTGCAGACATGCAGAGAATTCCCAGCGCTGTCCTCCCACAGTGTTCGCACGGCTACCACAGTTAGACAACCAATTAGCAAAGAGTAGTGAGCAGGTGGAGATCTCTTGGCCTGGCAAACACTGCTCACATCACCCGCTCTCTCCCTCTTTCTCTCTCTTCTGTGGCCCTGCCTCCCTCAATGGCCATCCACTCATCAGTAGAATGTCTCGGTGGGCCTCTCCCCTCTAAAGACCTCGTCTATGAGGCCTGAGGCCTGGCTAAACAGCTCAATACGAGAACGGGATGAAGAGAAAGACATTGAGGAGTGTGGATGAGGAGGAAAAACACACCATCAACCTAGGAACCACATACAGAATGATGTCCTTAGCATTTGGCTGGACAAGGGAAAGGCTGGCCTACTCAGTGAGTAAGGTGGATACAGAGCCTGGGGCCGAAGGAGCACTAGTGGAGCCTGCCAGTAAACCATGGATACTACAGGGCAGAGTAGACAGGCTATCCGAGGCTAGAGCACCCAACCACCAGCCCAGAGGCCAAATCCAGGCCCTGGCAAAGACAGGCAGCTGGAAGCGGACCAGGCCTCATGGGGTAAACCCTGTTGGAAGGAGGGATAGCAGAGGCAAGCAGCAGATCAGACAGTCAACAATTCAATGCAATGCAGTGCCTCTTTTCACACACAGACACACACACATTCTTAAGCTCTACATACATACACATACAGCAAGCATTAAAACAATCAACCTGGCAGTTTTTCCAGTGTTGAGCAGCGGTTGAAAACTTGGAAGCTTTTCCAGAGACACAAATGACCTACCTTAGGATATTAACACATGATCTCACATCACTGCATCGCCCCACTAGAACACGCCCAGAAGTGTCAGGGCACATAAACAGCTGTGTACGTAGCCTGTGAATTCTGACTAGAATACCACATATAATCAATCAAAGACTGCTCATATTTCCCTACCACTGCAAGGTACATTATTAGGTATCGATTCTATCCTCGGTACTCTAAAGGGGTGGCAGGTAGCCTAGTGGTTGGAGCAATGGGCCAGTAACTGAACGGTTGCTGGATCGAATCCCTGAACTGCGTTGGTACAAATCTGTCATCCTGCCCATGAGCAAGGCAGTTAACCTACTGTTCCCTGGGCGCCGATGACATGGATGCCGATTTAAGGCAGCCCCCCGCACCTCTCTGATTCAGAGTTAAATGCGAAAGACACATTCTATTGGACAACTGACTAGGTATTGCCCTTTTGCTTAATGTAGTACTGCTTCTGTGACCAATAGTTCCCCACCACTCTAGGAGGATTCCCTGTTGCTAGACGCTCCATCTTGGTAATATTATGCAAATGTTATATTGTAATATCATATGTAAATATGTACAATATTACTTCTGGAACTGTCCAGGGCTCGCGTGCCCGTTGGGGTTTCAGTTTTTCGAGAGTTTGGGACTATATTGTTCTATCTGTATTTTAGTAATGTAGTTATTGTCATGGCCTTGTTCTGTTCAATGTTTTCTACCTAAATAGTACTCTAAATACCCCAATTCATGTTGTTAAGTTCGAACGAATAATAGATAAAAATTGCTGACACCAATCAAACTAATGAGGGTTTGGAACTTTAAGCCAATTATCTGCCAATTATCTTTTTGCAGATAGAACCTTATAGTCCCAAGCTCTCATTTTACCCAGAGCAGGACATGCATCTGGGTGGCACCGCACTGTCTGAACTCCACACTAATGAAGCGGTCATTTTTGGGGACAAAACCTATTTCCTCATTAGTATTCCGGAAGTATCCGTGTGGGTGTGTGACGTCAATCAATCTATTTCACAGGAGCCTGTAGTTTCTCATCAGCTGATATCAATCAAGCTCAGGTTAATGGGCCTCCAGCATTAATCTGGGGATGCGAGGTCTACTCAGGAATGCATCACGTAACCCGCCAGCTAAAAACACAAATGAGGTGAAATCAGTGTTCCTGCAAAGGGCAGGTATGGAGTGAACGAACGAAGGGCTAAATACATGCAAACAAATTGACATAATTATTCATGGTCACACACAATACTGCAGAATTACAACTGTACCTTTGTCCTCTCATATGTGGAAATACATACAGACATCCCCACATTATAAATAGGCGCTGGGAGGCATCCACACACTTTTCTCTAGACCGGGTCGAATACTATAGTGCATACCCACATATACAAACAGCTTGTGAGCTACCACGAGCACACGGCCCGACATCCTCTATGCTGGGAAAGGTGTATTATAGCTCCAAACACACGCACACGTACACGCACACACACGCACACAGACACACCCTGCCATGTGGGTGGCAGGGCAAGAGTGACCAGTGCTCCTCACCTCCCTGCCCCAGCATTCCCTGGGGCAGGTAGGTAGACTATTATGACCCCTCTCCTCTCTTTCTGTCTCCACCTCCATCTGCCTCCCCCAGAGGACCTTCTCACAACAACCAAGGCTGAGATTCACCCCCTCACCCAGCTAGCCAGGAGTATGCGAGGACATTACATAAGCTCATTATTTCTCCCGTTATTGCTTGTTTCATGACGCCTATGGTCCTGGATGTGTGAGGAAGTAACAACAGGTTCACCGGCATGGCAAGACAACTGGGCAAGACACTTCTCTCTCATTGCATATTAAGTTCTATGCTGTAAAAAAACAAAATCGATGCGACACCTTTTCCCCGCTCCATCAGCGTATGTGCTGTGCTCACATGACCCACTTCCATTACAAAGTCTATTTGCGATGGGACCTGCGTGTGGGTTCTGCATAACACACAACACAGACGCCTCCTCCTCCTCAGCCTGCTATGCAGTATTGTGTTCAAGTCAGGTCAGGGGTGCACGGCAAAGAGCTTTCATATTCATCGTTTGAACACAAGGCTCGCTGATAAATCTGAGGGGCCAATAGGGGTGATCTCTATTGTATTTATTCATGGCTTGGATGTCTAGACCGGAGATGCAGGAAGTGACTGGCTTTCAGAGCCTGCATGCTAACCACAGATATGCTACACTTGTCTGACATTCTAGACACACATAGCCTTTTTTAAAGTAAAGGTGTTATTGCAGGACATTTCACAACATAGCACTTTTCCCAGCTACAAGCACGTAACCAACCCTTTTACTGTCTCCATCCCCTTTCGGTGGCAGCCATTTTGTCCTGTTTTATGATAGGCATGCTTAATCAGGCCCCAGACGTTAAACCCCTACGACGAGACATGAGAGATTCTCTGTTAAATCCCCGTGAATGTAGAGCCCTGGGTCGGATGACCAGCAGGGAAACTGTGGGAAATGATATAGTGTGGAAGTAGAGAGAAGATAAATTATATGGTGTGGGAGTAGAGGGGAGAGAAATGATATAGCGTGAAAGTAGAGGGAAGAGAAATGATATAGTGTGGGAGTAGAGGGGAGAGAAATGATATGGTGTGGGAGTAGAGGGGAGAGAAATGATATAGTGTGGAAGTAGAGGGGAGAGAAATGATATAGCGTGAAAGTAGAGGGGAGAGAAATTATATAGTGTGGGAGTAGAGGGGAGAGAAATGATATGGTGTGGGAGTAGAGGGGAGAGAAATGATATAGTGTGGAAGTAGAGGGGAGAGAAATGATATAGCGTGAAAGTAGAGAGAAGAGAAATGATATAGTGTGGGAGTAGAGGGGAGAGAAATGATATGGTGTGGGAGTAGAGGGGAGAGAAATGATATAGTGTGGAAGTAGAGGGGAGAGAAATGATATAGCGTGAAAGTAGAGGGGAGAGAAATTATATAGTGTGGGAGTAGAGGGGAGAGAAATGATATGGTGTGGGAGTAGAGAGAAGAGAAATGATATGGTGTGGAAGTAGAGAGATGAGAAATGATATGGTGTGGAAGTAGAGGGGAGAGAAATGATATAGTGTGGGAGTAGAGGGGAGAGAAATGATATAGTATGGAAGTAGAGGGGAGAGAAATGATATAGTGTGGAAGTAGAGGGGAGAGAAATGATATGGTGTGGAAGTAGAGGGGAGAGAAATGATATAGTGTGGAAGTAGAGGGGAGAGAAATGATATGGTGTGGAAGTAGAGAGGGGAGAGAAATGATATAGTGTGGAAGTAGAGGGGAGATAAATTATATGGTGTGGAAGTAGAGGGGAGAGAAATGATATGGTGTGGAAGTAGAGGGGAGAGAAATTATATGGTGTGGAAGTAGAGAGAAGAGAAATGATATAGTGTGGGAGTAGAGGGTAGAGAAATGATATGGTGTGGAAGTAGAGAGAAGAGAAATGATATAGTGTGGAAGTAGAGGGGAGAGAAATGATATAGTGTGGAAGAAGAGGGGAGAGAAATGATATAGTGTGGAAGTAGAGGGGAGAGAAATGATATGGTGTGGAAGTAGAGGGGAGAGAAATGATATAGTGTGGAAGTAGAGGGGAGAGAAATGATATAGTGTGGAAGTAGAGGGGAGAGAAATGATATAGTGTGGAAGTAGAGGGGAGAGAAATTATATGGTGTGGATGTAGAGGGGAGAGAAATGTCATGGTGTGGAAGTAGAGAGAAGAGAAATGATATAGTGTGGAAGTAGAGAGAAGAGAAATTATATAGTGTGGAAGTAGAGAGAAGAGAAATGATATAGTGTGGGAGTAGAGGGGAGAGAAATGATATGGTGTGGAAGTAGAGAGAAGAGAAATGATATAGTGTGGAAGTAGAGGGGAGATAAATGATATAGTGTGGAAGTAGAGAGAAGAGAAATGATATAGTGTGGGAGTAGAGGGGAGAGAAATGATATGGTGTGGAAGTAGAGAGAAGAGAAATGATATAGTGTGGAAGTAGAGGAGAGATAAATGATATAGTGTGGAAGTAGAGAGAAGAGAAATTATATGGTGTGGAAGTAGAGGGGAGAGAAATGATATAGTGTGGAAGTAGAGAGAAGAGAAATGATATGGTGTGGAAGTAAAGGGGAGAGAAATGATATAGTGTGGGAGTAGAAGGGAAAGAAATGATATAGTGTGGGAGTAGAGGGGAGAGAAATTATATAGTGTGGAAGTAGAGAGAAGAGAAATGATATGGTGTGGAAGTAGAGGGGAGAAAAATGATATAGTGTGGGAGTAGAGGGGAGAGAAATGATATAGTGTGGGAGTAGAGGGGAGCGAAATTATATAGTGTGGAAGTAGAGAGAAGAGAAATGATATGGTGTGGAAGTAGAGGGGAGAGAAATGATATAGTGTGGGAGTAGAGGGGAGAGAAATGATATGGTGTGGAAGTAGAGGGGAGAGAAATGATATGGTGTGGGAGTAGAGGGAAAAAAGTACTTGATCCCCTGCTGATTTTGTACGTTTGCCCACTGACAAAGAAATGATCAGTCTATAATTTTAATGGTAGGTTTATTTGAACAGTGAGAGACAGAATAACAACAAAAAAGTCCAGAGAAACGCATGTCAAAAATGTTATAAATTGATTTGCATTTTAATGAAGGAAATAAGTATTTGACCCCTCTGCAAAACATGACTCAGTACTTGGTGGCAAAACCCTTGTTGGCATTCAGAGGTCAGACGTTTCTTGTAGTTGGCCCCCAGGTTTGCACACATCTCAGGAGGGATTTTGTCCCACTCCTCTTTGCAGATCTTCTCCAAGTCATTAAGGTTTGAGGCTGACGTTTGGCAACTCAAACCTTCAGCTCCCTCCACAGGATTAAGGTCTGGAGACTGGCTAGGCCACTCCAGGACCTTAATGTGCTTCTTCTTGAGCCAATCCTTTGTTGCCTTGGCCTTGTGTTTTGGATCATTGTCATGCTGGAATACCCATCCACGACCCATTTTCAATGCCCTGGCTGAGGGAAGGAGGTTCTCACCCAAGATTTGACGGTACATGGCCCCGTCCATCATCTCTTTGTATGCGAGAAGTTGTCCTGTCCCCCTAGCAGAAAAACACCCTCAAAGCATAATGTTTCCACCTCCATGTTTGACGGTGGGGATGGTGTTCTTGGGGTCATACGCAGCATTCCTCCTCCTCCAAACACGGTGAGTTGAGTTGATCCTAAAAATCTCCATTTTGGTCTCGTCTGACCACAACACTTTCACCCAGTTATCCTCTGAATCGTTCAGATGTTCATTGGCAAACTTCAGACGGGCATGTATATGGACTTTCTTGAGCAGGGGGACCTTGAGGGCGCTGCAGGACTTCAATCCTTCACGGCGTTGTGTGTTACCAATTGTTTTCTTGGTGACTATGGTCCCAGCTGCCTTGAGATCATTGACAAGATCCTCCCATGTAGTTCTGGGCTGATTCCTCACCGTTCTCATGATCATTGCAACTCCACGAGGTGAGATCTTGCATGGAGCCCCAGGCCAAGGGAGATTGACAGTTATTTTGTGTTTCTTCCATTTGCGAATAATCAAACCAACTGTTGTCACATTCTCACCAAGCTGCTTGGCGATGGTCTTGTAGCCCATTCCAGCCTTGTGTAGGTCTACAATCTTGTCCCTGACATCCTTGGAGAGCTCTTTGGTCTTGGCCATGGTGGAGAGTTTGGAATCTGATTGATTGATTGCTTCTGTGGACAGGTGTCTTTTATACAGGTATATACTCCCTGGGAGCCAGAAATCTTTCTGATTGAGATGGGGTCAAATACTTATTTCCCTCATTAAAATGCAAATCAATTTATAAAATTTTTGACATGCGTTTTTCTGAATTTTTTTGTTGTTATTCTGTCTCGCACTGTTCAAATAAAACTACCATTAAAATTATAGACTGATCATTTCTTTGTCAGGGGCAAACGTACAAGCAGGGGATCAAGTACTTTTTCCCTCACTGTAAGAACACAAGCATTTCGCTACACCCATAATGACTTCAGCTAAATATGTGTATGTGACCAATAAAATGTTATTTTGATTTGCTTACACGGTTCATTCCGTATTGTTACAGGGCTTAAACAGAAACAACTCTAAGGGTTAAGTGTAGGTATTCATTTCGAGAGGTTAAGGCTAGGGCTATGGTTTGGGGAAAGCATAAAACCCCAAAATGTGCTGTTTCCATTTAGTATCATCAAACACTCTCCCTGCTTGCTGAATAATTGTGAAATGCTGTGACACATTTGTTTAAGCAGCATGTTCTGGCTGTGAGTGTTGTGAATTTGAGCCCAGTGCTGTCCCATAGTTTTTTGTAAACATTTTGGTGAGTGCCGAGGAAGACATTTATTGAAATCCTCAAGACTTCCTCAAACGTCAAAATTGAGGTGTCTCTGGTGACCAGGCTGCTCTATCACTCCCTTTTTACACGACAGCAGAGGGGTTGTATGGCTAGTGGAGAAAGAGGAGGGGGACTAGCCAATTACAGGAAGTGTAATAGAGAAAGCATTGAGCATCCTAGAGAAAAAGCTTCCCATTAAGGAACACCCAAAGTGTAATTAAAACATGAGGTGACCTTCAACGCTGGAACCTCACAGAAGAAAATCACTTTTATTTCTATCAGCCCGGGTCAGAAGTTATCAAAAGCACAGGGGTATGATGATTAAACAGAGCTAGGTAGAAGTCATCACTTAGTGTCTTCTTCATTGCGTATCCTCCTCGTATCTCCAACATTTTACCAGTGTCTCCCTTCATTTACGTCAGAGAAGGGGGTTGGACCGCATCGGCGACGACAGCGGGCAGATTTGCAATGATAAGCAGATGATGAATCGGAGCGTGGACGTCGCTATTTCTCTCTGTCACTTCACCTTTTACGCTTCATATTTCACCCTTTTTAATGTCTCAGGGGACGCCCCCCCCCTCCACCCTCCTACCCTTTACACCCATAATCACCTCAACCTCTGTCTCTCCGAGGCAAACTTTGTCCTTGTTTGGTCTAGACAACCGCTTGCTTGAAATTCATCCCTCCTTCACTTGGGCCTTTCTTTTCTTCATCGCGTATCTCCTCGTGTCTCTGACATTTTACCAGTGTCTCCCTTCATTTATGTCAGAGAGGGTTCGGACCGCACTGGGACGACAACGGGCAGATTTGCAAAGATAAGCAGGTGATGAATTGGAGCGTGGACATCGCTATTTCTCTCTGTCACTTTGCCTTATGCACTTCATAATTCACCCCTTTTAACGTCTCGGGGAACACCCATACCCCCACCGCCAATCCTTTACACCCATCACCTCAAGTCCTCTCTCTCTCTCTCTGAGGCAAACTTTTTCCTGGCTTTGGCCCAGACAACCATTTGCTTGAAATGCACCACTCGTTCACTTGTCTTCTCACTAAATTTGACTAGGAGAGGCACTGCCATGAGGATTTTTTTTAATCAGCCTATTGGGTTCCAGTGACAAATCTAGGGCATCTCCTGAACCTGGAGATATAAGGGTCATTCTGTGGCAAACGGGGTCACTGTCCTTTGAAGATGGGATGGCATTTATCTGCAGATTCTTAACAACAGTATTTCCCTTTAACGATCCCTGCCATCCATCTGTATGTACAAGCTGCTCCGAACATCATTCTGTTTGATTTTAACATCACCATATATCTATTGGTATCTGTCCTTTGAACTCAAGCTCTTATCCAGTACTCACTGGGTTTGTTTTCTCAGTCCAATATTCAATGGGGGTTATGTGTTCTCTCTACCCCTGCAAAGCCCCAAGTTCTCCGCTAACATGTCCTTGAGAGCATTTTATTTATGACTAACACTAATGTTCACATCATACTACCTCAATGGGCTGCGTAATAGATGAAGTCCTACAGAAACAGAGGCCCCCCTCATTCGCCAGCTGTCTGCCACATGCTCGGCCACTGCCATTCTCCTTGCCAATCTGGTATTACAGCTGATATAAACTAGATAAATGTGTTCGGAGATGGATACCATCTCCCTTAATATCCTGTTAGACAGAAGAGGGCTTTTAAATTAAGCTAGATGCCTGACTGGCTGGCGAGACTCTATTTTGTTTCCGTCTCTTTACAACCCATAGCTGCCTGGCTGGCAAAACTCCATTTTGTTTCCATCTCTTTACAACCACCTAACCGTCTGGCTGGCAAGACCCCATTTTGTTTCCATCTCTTTACAACCCCTAGCTGGCTGGAAAGACTCCATTTGTAACCCATTTCAGGAAACTAGGCGTATGTCGCATGTCGGAACTTCACAGGAGAGCCATTTGAATGTTTATTTTTATCAAAATGCTTTTTTGGCAGAAATACTTCTTGAACATGTGAACGTTCATGTGCCTTAATAACAAACGTGTATGCCATCTGTCAATACGAATACAATTGTTAAATTATTAGGTTTGTTGGTTGAGCCACAGAAAAAGCCAGCAACCTTCCCACTAGGCATGACTGGTAGCGATGCTGAGTGGGCTGGACATGCCGAGAGAGGAGTTCAGTTTGGTCTGCTATACAGAAGGCGTCTGTCTATTTGAGCTAGTCATTCTGTGTTGGTAATCCTGTCCAACGCAGCTTTTAAAAATATATAGTGTAGTGGAGCTGCATAAGTGTTGCTCTCCACTTCTGGAGGTTTGAGTTTTGAAATTAGTGGAATTAGAGTGTGATAGCTAAAGTGATGGAGAAAACTCCTGTCTCTGGATTACATCTACAAACTAAGGGCAACCGTGTCATGGCATCCGTGATAGGGAAATGCATCCATCATCCATGATGATGTATACCGTTAGGATAGTCTAGCGTTAGCTAGCTACATTTTCAGATATTACACGTTTCTAATTTTGACAGAAAGTGGTTTCATTTCAAGCTAAAGTGTACCGTTAGCTAGCTAGCTAACGTTAGCTGGCTGGCTCCCTAGCTAATGTTACATGTATGATGTTATTATTCATATCCCAGAGCCGTTTGCTTTGCTAGTTAGAGCCTAATGTTAGCTAGCTAGCATTAAACCTGGTTGGTTAGCTCCCAGCAGATACAAGCAGTGTAGTAACGACATGATTTGGCACTATGGTCATTGTTTTAACTAGCTAACGTTAGCTGGCTGGCTCATGAGATAACGTTATGTGACGTGTGTGATCTTACATGTTGTTTACCTAGCCAGGTTCATTGTAACTAGCTAGCTACATGTCTTAAGCTAAAGTGTACAACACCTGTTGAATATGGCTGGTGTCTGTAAACGTTGGGGGAAAAAAGCATAATGAATTGTTGCCAGCAGAGCTGGTTGGGCTGTTTTCATGTTATCCAGATGTAAACAAATAATCGGCCAGAGCGTCAAGTGTGCACTCTGAACGCTCCGAGAGCGAAACGAGATGGGTGGGGATAAAACTTCAGAGGGTGTGAACGATGCTGAATGGGTGTATTCAAAGAAGAGCTCTTCACTTGATACCAAAACATTCAAAGACCATTTTCTCAAAAGTGATTTTACAGGTTTATCAACTTTCAAAGCCGAATTACTTTCCCATTGTTCCTCAAAAATGCAGTGTATGATTATACTACGTTTATCCAATGTAATTAACACCATTTCAAATGTTGCTACATAAGACCACATCTAGGAGGTGAGTCACATTTCGTTTCCATCTCTTTACCACCCCACTCTGTATCTCTTGTATCTACTCTTCTCTTCTCTCTACTTGTTGAGACAAAACCTTCAGCAATTACTACTGTACTGACCCATTGTCGGCAAAGGAGTTGCAAGCGAACGCAAGCACACACACAAACACAACCACACAGACACACAAAGAAAAATCCCCTCTTCCTTCGCAATGCCACTGTTCGTCCTTAACACTCAAAAGTCCCTATTACATTAGGTTCGCCTTTTCATTTTCTCCATTTCTCCATGTTCTCTAACAATTCCCTGTGTCCTCTCTTTCACACCAACACCCCCTTTCCCCCTCTCCCCATCCAGAGTATTACAACCGATCTCAGCAAGGCAAATGACAACTGCCTTCAACTGGTCTGAGTTATGTGGTGAAGACCCACTCGGTATTCTCACTCATGTACTGTCTAAATAATAGGTCTGACTCAGAGGCGCAGGGACAATGACATGTTATTCAATCTACAAACCAGATCAATATCAAAGCCCATCTAAGACTGTTTTCTCATCATCTCTTACCTGCTGTTTGTCTATCAGTGGGAATGGAAGGAGGAACGTTAGGAGAGGGGCTCTGAAGGGAAAATTAAAGTGGGTTGTTTGGGGAAAACGCTGCCTCCCAATAAAGATGTGACACATCACACTAAATGAATCTCTGAGTCACACATCAAACTACAGCAGCAAAGGGCTGCTAAGAAATATATCTGCTATAACCTCTAATTGGGTTTGGCTTCACATAGGAACCTCTTATAACAACAAATATGCTAGGAGACAACCTCACCAAACTACATAATCTGAAGAAGAGAGGAGGCAGACAACCTCACCAAACTACATAATCTGAAGAAGAGAGGTGGGAGACAACATCACCAAACTACATAATCTGAAGAAGAGAGGTGGGAGACAACATCACCAAACTACATAATCTGAAGAAGAGAGGTGGGAGACAACCTCACCAAACTACATCATCTGAAGAAGAGAGGTGGGAGACAACATCACCAAACTACATAATCTGAAGAAGAGAGGTGGGAGACAACCTCACCAAACAACATAATCTGAAGAAGAGAGGTGGGAGACAACATCACCAAACTACATAATCTGAAGAAGAGAGATGGGAGACAACCTCACCAAACTACATAATCTGAAGAAGAGAGGCGGGAGACAACATCACCAAACTACATAATCTGAAGAAGAGAGGAGGCAGACAACCTCACCAAACTACATAATCTGAAAAAGAGAGGTGGGAGACAACCTCACCAAACTACATAATCTGAAGAAGAGAGGTGGGAGACAACCTCACCAAACTACATAATCTGAAGAAGAGAGGTGGGAGACAACATCACCAAACTACATCATCTGAAGAAGAGAGGTGGGAGACAACCTCACCAAACTACATAATCTGAAGAAGAGAGGTGGGAGACAACATCACCAAACTACATCATCTGAAGAAGAGAGGTGGGAGACAACATCACCAAACTACATAATCTGAAGAAGAGAGATGGGAGACAACCTCACCAAACTACATAATCTGAAGAAGAGAGGCGGGAGACAACATCACCAAACTACATAATCTGAAGAAGAGAGGAGGCAGACAACCTCACCAAACTACATAATCTGAAAAAGAGAGGTGGGAGACAACCTCACCAAACTACATAATCTGAAGAAAGAGGTGGAGACAACCTCACCAAACTACATAATCTGAAGAAGAGAGGTGGGAGACAACCTCACCAAACTACATAATCTGAAGAAGAGAGGTGGGAGACAACATCACCAAACTACATCATCTGAAGAAGAGAGGTGGGAGACAACATCACCAAACTACATAATCTGAAGAAGAGAGGTGGGAGACAACCTCACCAAACTACATAATCTGAAGAAGAGAGGTGGGAGACAACCTCACCAAACTACATAATCTGAAGAGGAGAGGTGGGAGACGTAACCAGCTATGACAGCCGGGAGTTACGTGTGGCTCAGTTGATAGAGCACGGTGCTTTCAACACCAGATGTTGTGGGTTCGATTCCCACAGGGGACCAGTACAATATAGAATGAAAATGTATGCACTTGCTTCTTTGAGCTGCTCTAGATAAAAGTGTCAGTTAAATTACTAAACTGTAAAAAATGGAGGATAACACAGGAGTGATGCTAGATAAAGGAGAATGTGTTCCCTGTGAAACCGTTCACTGCCTTCCCTTCACACGGCACCAACCTCCACTGAGTGAGCAAGTGTGAAATTACACGGCACAAGTTGTACACACATGTACAAGAGTTCAACACTGGCACTGTTGTCCACTATAGGCCATCATCATTCAGCACTGTAGATTACCCACTGATTGGCCTCAGTGTTTAGTGCAAGGCTACGGGGTAGGTCAGACTGTGCCCATACACTGGATGGTTGGGTAGGCTTGAGTGATGCTAAGGACAGTGGAAGGGGAGGTGGCTGTACTTGACTTGTCATTGGCAAATACCCTCCAACTCAACGCTTGCTCCTGTGGCCCCAGGCACCTCTGGCTGTGTGTGAGACCAGGGATGGAAATCCATTACCTTTCCAATTAACCACTGCCAAGTGGCCCCTGCCCACGGCAGCCAGTCACATGTCATGGTGCGCGCTCCATCAACCTGTGACATCCATCTGAAGGATGGCGGGCTGCTTGTCATCTCAACTTGGTGCAGGAGCCTTCATTTGTACATGTGATAGATCTCTCCTCCCCTTGTGTGCTTTTATCACTAATCAGGTTCTAAAGTCAATTTGAAGGCCTCCTTCAGTACACTTTACTGAGGAATTGCTTTCCCTCTCTCTACATGTTGGGCTGTTACCAAGGGGTTCTCTCCCTCTCTCTCCTTGTGGGGATGCCACCAGGAGGTGCTCTCCCTCTCTCTCCAAGTGGGGCTGTTACCAAGGGGTGCTCTCACTCTCTCTCCCTCTCTCTAATTGTGGGGCTGCTAACAGGGGGTGCTCTCCCTCTCTCTCCAAGTGGGGCTGTTACCAAGGGGTGCTCTCACTCTCTCTCCCTCTCTCTAATTGTGGGGCTGCTACCATGGGGTGCTCTCCCTCTCTCTCCATGTGGGGCTGTTACCAAGGGGTGCTCTTACTCTCTCTCCCTCTCTCTCCATGTGGGGCTGCCACCAGGAGGTGCTCTCCCTCTCTCTCCATGTGGGGCTGCTACCAGGAGGTGCTCTCCCTCTCTCTCGATGTGGGACTACTACCAGGGGGTGTTCTCCCTTTTTCTCCATGTGGGGCTGCTACCAGGGGGTGCTCTCACTCTCTCTCCCTTTCTCTCCTTTTGGGGCTGCCACCAGGAGGTGCTCTCCTGCTCTCCATGTGGAACTGCTACCAGGGGGTGTTCTCCCTTTCTCTCCATGTGGGCAGCTACCAGGGGGTGCTCTCACTCTCTCTCCCTCTCCATGTGGGGCTGCTACCAGGGGGTGTTCCTGGTACATATTCTACTACAGAAGCGGAGAACACACAATGGTGGATGTGATAGTGAAGCCATGGTTTATTTTCACTGGGTTAGAATACTTTAAAGAGACATCTCTATTTGTCATTAGCCATAAAATATTTAGGTTTTTATTTTGCCTCCATAGTAGTATAGTAAAGCTACATCAGCTAGCTATAAATCAAAAAGAAAAAACCCTACAATGAACCCAGACAAAGGCAAGGCTTCTTCATCACTTAAGCTATGGATTTGTGGAACTAAACTAAACCCAAACTTTCTCCACAAACGTCTTGTGTGGGCAATGCATTAATACATTCAAACTTGATAAGAAGTCCATAAAAAAAGATTCCACCAATGAAAAACCCACAAGACAGATGGGATGATCCACCCCAAACACCCAAGAGGCCCAATTTTCCTCCAGATCTATGAAGCGGGGTCCACCCTCTCCCTCTCCTCTCTCCTCATCTCCTCTCTCCCCCTTCTCTCCTCTCACTCCCTCTCTCCGTATTCTTGCCTCCCCTTCTCAGCCCCCTGTCCACCCTCTGAGGGCCCTGCTCGAGCGGAGGTGCATGGCTCAACGTAACACTCATTATACCCCTTCATTATTCATGGCCACTAATGGAGAGTGTCCCACCGGCCGACGCTTAGCAGGAGAAATGAGCCCGAGAGGCGGCGGGGAGGGATTGTTTTTTGTCTTTTCTTTTTCCCTGTGTGCTGCTGATTCAGGGTTTTGGTCCTGGGTGATGAGTCAGGTCTCTCTGCTATGTGAGTAATGGGACACAGGGAGTGTCTGGAGGCAAATGGGGAACCGGGGAGGGATGGAGGGGGGGGGGATCTGCCTCCTTGGACCCTCAGCTCCCTCACCCCTCCACCAAGGCAGGCTAGATGCTTCTGGTCCCTAGTCCTTATCCTGAGCCTCACAATGCAATTCAAATGCAGGGGACAGTTTTCAAATAACCAGCCGCAGAATCCTAATGAGTAGCAATGAAGTGTCAGAGGAACCTCTTAGTCTCTGCAATTTTGCTGAGATTGTAATACTTTTTTTGCTTCATAAGTCCCCAGACTTTAAGCTTGATCTTAGTTGTAGCGCTCCTAGACAAAAGTATGCGAGGCAGTCTGCTTCCCCGTCGTCTCCTACATCTGGTACAAGGGTCTGAATGACTAGGCTGATACATTGGCTCATACTTTATTCACCTCCTTAGAGAATGCTCTGAATCACAGTAATAATGGGGGTCCTAAAATGCCAATGTGCCTCCTTTATATATACAGTGCATTCGGAAAGTATTCAGACCCCTTGACTTTTTCCACATTTTGTTACGTTACAGTCTTATTCTAAAATTGCTTAAATAGCTTTTTTTCCCCCATAAATCTACGCATAATACCCCATAATGACAAAGCAAAAACTGCTTTTTAAATTGTTTTGCAAATATCCCATTTACATAAGTATTCAGACCGTTTACTCAGTACTTGGTGAAGCAACTTGGGCAGCGATTACAGCCTCAAGTCTTCTTGGGTATGATGCTACAAGCTTGGCACACCTCCATTTGGGGAGTTTCTCCCATTCTTCTCTGCAGATCCTCTCAATCCCTGTCAGGTTGGATGGGGAGCATCGCTGCACAGCTATTTTCAGGTCTCTCCAGAGATGTTCGATCGGGTTCAAGTCCGGGCTCTGGCTGGGCCACTAAAGGACATCCAGAGACTTGTCCCGAAGCCACTACTGCATTGTCTTGGCTGTGTGCTTAGGGTCATTATCCTGTTGGAAGATGAAACGTCGCCCCAGTCTTAGGTTCTATGCTTTCTGGAGCAGGTTTTCATCAAGGATCTCTCTGCACTTTCCTCCATTCATCTTTGCCTTGATCCTGGCTAGTCTCCCAGTCCCTGCCGTTGAAAAACATCCCCACAGCATGATGCTGCCACCACCATGCTTCACCGTAGGGATGGTGCCAGGTTTCCTCCATATGTGTGGCTTGGCATTCAAGCCAAAGAGTTCAATATTGGTTTCATCAGACCAGAGAATCGTGTTTCTCATGGTCTGAGAGTCTTTAGGTGCCTTATGGCAAACTCCAAGCTGGCTGTAATGTGTATTTTACTGAGGAGTGGATTCTGTGTGGCCACTCTACCATAAAGGTCTGATTGGTGGAGTGCTGCTGAGATGGTTGTCCTTCCGGAAGGCTCTCCCATCTCCACAGAGGAACTCTCGATCTCTGTCAGTGTGACCATCGGGTTCTTGGTCACCTCCCTGTCAATTTCGAGTCTTATAACAAAGGGTCTGAATACTTACGTAAATAAGTTATTTCTGTTTTGAATTTGTAATACATTTGCAAAATTTTCTAAAAACCTGTTTTCACTTTGTCATTATGAGGTATTGTGTAGATTGCTGAGGACAAAAAATATATATATTTTAGAATAAGGCTGTAACATAACAAAATGTGCAAAATGTCAAGGGGTCTGAATACTTTCTGAAGGTACTGTATTTCAGTCCAGCAGAAACATTGCCCCTCCTCGCTCTGCAGACCGTTGCCACAATGGAACGGAGATAGCCCAAATGCAACGTTAAAGGTAACAGGTTATCTTGTAAGACCCTTTTAAAGCATTTCAAAAGTAAGAACCATGTTCTGTAGACGTTAACAAAAAAGGGTTCCAAAAGGGTTATTCGGCTGTCCCTAGAGGAGAACCCTTTTTGGATCCAGGTATAACTCCATTTGGTTCCAGGCAGAACCCTTTTTGGATCCAGGTATAACTGAGGCCAAGGTGTGGAACTGCAGCACCTTAGGCACATGTGTAACCGTCAGATTGGTCCCCTTACTCATGGTCCAAGGAAACAAACCTCTTCCGTAGATACATGGGCAGTGGTTGGGGGGGTGTTCATATCTACACTGTCGGTTATGTCACTTTTAACAGAAAAAGAGCCTCTCTAAAGAGCCTCTCCCATCTCATTTTTCTCAGTGTTGATCGAACATGGCGATGTTCCAGCCATGATTAAACATTCAGTCATACATTATCATCCTGTAGCGCCAACTCCAGTTTCTCTGCAACCTTTGCTAAGACCAAATCATTACATATGGGGAGTGTTTTCAGACAGCACTCATTTCTAACCCTTGCTGCTTAGACACCCTTATTCTTTGCTCGTTCCATTGTAAGCTTCTCAAAGGGCATCCAACGTGAACACCTAGCTCTTTCAAACGATACAACGAGACAATTCTCCTTAAAGGAGGGCACTTTGAGGGTGAGAAACAAGCAGTTTCTCTCCCCATTACACAGTTCCTCTAGTGTTCCGGTGCTAAACTCAGCAAAAGAAGAAATGTCCTCTCACTGTCAACTGTGTCTATTTTCAGCAAACTTAACATGTGTAAATATTTGTATTAATATAACAAGATTCAAAAACTGAGACATAAACTGAAGAAGCTCCACAGACATGTGACTAACAGAAATGGAATAATGTGTCCCTGAAAGAAGGGGGGGTCAAAATGAAAAGTAACAGTGTGACCACCAGCTGCATTAAGTACTGCAGTGCATCTCCTCCTCATCGACTGCACCAGATTTGTCTTGCTGTGAGATGTTATCCCACTCTTCCACCAAGGTATCTGCAAGTTCCCGGACATTTCTGGGGGGGAATGGCCCTATCCCTCCGATCCAACAGGTCCCAGACGTGCTCAATGGGATTGAGATCCAGACTATTTGCTGGCATGGCAGAA
Organism: Oncorhynchus masou masou; assembly: GCF_036934945.1. Lineage (NCBI taxonomy): Eukaryota > Metazoa > Chordata > Actinopteri > Salmoniformes > Salmonidae > Oncorhynchus > Oncorhynchus masou. The sequence goes on from NC_088238.1 coordinate 52,385,484, forward strand.
CATTGACATTCCTGTCTTGCAGGAAATCACTCACAGAAAGAACAGTATGGCTGGTGGCATTGTCATGCTGGAGGGTCATGTCAGGATGAGCCTGCACGAAGGGTACCACATGAGGGAGGAGGATGTCTTCCCTGTAACGCACATCGTTGAGATTGCCTGCAATGACAACAAGCTCAGTCCAATGATGCTGTGACACACCGCCCCAGAGCATGACGGACCCTCCACCTCCAAATCGATCCCGCTCCAGAGTACAGGCCTCGGTGTAACGCTCATTCCTTCGATGATAATGGGGAATCCGACCATCACCGCTGGTGAGACAAAACAGCGACTCGTCAGTGAAGAGCACTTTTTGCCAGTCCTGTCTGGTCCAGCGACGGTGGGTTTATGCCCAGAGGCGACGTTGTTGCCGGTGATGTCTGGTGAGGACCTGCCTTACAACAGGTCTACAAGTCCTCAGTCCAGCCTCTCTCAGCGTTTTGCAGACAGCCTGAGAACTGATGGAGGGATTGTGCGTTCCTGGTGTAACTCAGGCAGTTGTTGTTGCCATCCTGTACCTGTCCCGTAGGTGAGATGTTCGGATGTACCGATCCTGTGCAGGTGTAGTTACACGGGCTCTGCCACTGCGAGGATGATCAGCTGTCCATCCTGTCTCCCTGTAGCGCTGTCTTAGTACATACATTGCAATTTATTGCCTTGGCCACATCTGTAGACCTCATGCCTCCTTGCAGCATGTCTAAGGCACATTCACGCAGATGAGCAGGGACCCCGGGCATCGTTCTATTGGTAGAAAGGCCTCTTTAGTGTCCTAAGTTTTCAAAACCGTGACCTTAATTGCCTACCGTCTGTAAGCTGTTAGTGTCTTATCGACCGTTCGAAAGTTGCATGTTCATTAATTGTTCATGGTTCATTGAACAAGCATGGGAAACAGTGTTTAACCTCTTACACCTATGGTGGCGCTATTTCATTTTTGGAAGAAAAACGTTCCCGTTTTAAACAAGATATTTTGTCACAAAAAGATGCTCGACTATGCATATAATTGCTACTGTTCGAAAGAAAACACTCTGACGTGTCCAGAAATACAAATATCTTCTCTTTGCGTGCCCTTTAACGTGAGTTTCAGGCAAAACCAAGATGACTTGGCATCCAGGAAATGACAAGGATTTTTGAGGCTCTGTCTTTCATGATCTCCTTATATGGCTGTGAACGCAAGAGGAATGAGTCTGCCCTTTCTGTCGTTTCCCCAAGGTGTCTGCAGCATTGTGACGTATTTGTAGGCAGATCATTGGAAGATTGACCATAAGAGACCACATTTACCACGTGTCCGCCCGGTGTCCTGCGCCGAAATTGGTGCGCAAAAGTCACCTGCCAGTATTTTTCCATGGGGCACAGAGAGAGAAGCAAGCTTCCACGAACTGCATGTCAATGAAGAGATATGTGAAAAAAACACCTTGAGGATTGATTCCAAACAACGTTTGCCATGTTTCGGTCGATATTATGTAGTTAATCCGGAAAAAGTTTCACGTTGTAGGTGACTGCATTTTCGGTTCGTTTCGGTAGCCAGGCGCAATGTAGAAAACGGAACGATTTCTCCTACACACAGACGCTTTCAGGAAACACTGCGCATCTGGTATGTGGCTGGGAGTCTCCTCATTGAAAACATCAGAAGCTCTTCAAAGGTAAATGATTTTATTTATTTGGTTATCTGGCTTTTGTGAAAATGTTGCGTGCTACATGCTACACAAAATGCTATGCTAGCTTAGCATACTCTTACACAAATTAGTCCATTTCTATGGTTCAAAAGCATATTTTGAAAATCTGAGATGACAGTGTTGTTAAGAAAAGGCTAAGCTTGAGAGCAAACGCATTATTTTAATTTTATTTGCGATTTTCAGAAATCGTTAACGTTGCGTTATGCTAATGAGCCTGAGGCTTAGTCACAATCCCGGATCCGGGATGGGGAGTTTCAAGAGGTTAAACCCTTTACAATGAAGATCTGTGAAGTTATTTGGATTTTTATGAATTATCTTTGAAAGACAGGGTCCTGAAAAGGGGTTTAGCTATTCACTCTCTCCTCTCTGTGATTACCGGCGGTGGATTCTACCGACTCAGCACTTCCAGTGGGTTTTAATGAAGTACACCAGGTCAGATTCAGAGTCAGATAGGAGCACAGAGGACACGGCCCACCACGGCTCCACTCCCACCTGTACAGCCACAGCTGATTGGTGGATGTAGTGAGGTAGAGTAGTTGGAAAGGTTGAAGAACTGAGTGAGAAGGAGGTGCATTGTGGGCTAGAGAGAAGTGGTGTGTATGGGATCATTAGTGTGTGGCAATTTGTGTGTGTGTGTGTGTGTGTGTGTGTGTGTGTGTGTGTGTGTGTGTGTGTGTGTGTGTGTGTGTGTGTGTGTGTGTGTGTGTGTGTGTGTGTGTGTGTGTGTGTGTGTGTGTGTGTGTGTGTGTGTGTGACGGTATGTGTGCTGATGGTATTACCTAAGTTCATTTATTTGTGTGTGTTTGCGAGTGCATGACGAACTGCAACCGTGTTTGCACATGTGCGTGCGTGTGTTTAACCAGGGTTTTTGTGAGGGATCGCCTAACAGCTCTTGGTGTCTGAACACATCGCATCAAACCTCTGCGTTCCGCGGTTAATATTATCACTGTCGTCCTTATTCTCCCTCACACTTGCAATTACTACTCCAAAAGTACTTTGGTTGAACCAATAAAACGCTGAGAGGAAAGGAAAAGCAGGAAGCGGATTTACTTTGAGGCTTGTAATATTGTTTCTCTCGCACCGTGTTTTTCATGGTTTTTACAAACGTATTAGTATTAAGACAAGAGAATAATTGGCTCTTCCAACTGTCAGAGAAATGAAACTACCTCCCAGCTGATCTGCTTCACAACACTACCAAGATACTTGATGAACCACTTTAAGACGAACCTGGTTGTTACATTGGAAATGCCGGTAAAAGGACTTACAAAATATCTCAACAGTGGAGAACATGACAACAAATGGAGACAATTGTTTGTGCTTCTGCCAGCAGCTCAGGCTCTAGAGTGCACCTCTGATGACATTGTTGTGCTTGTCGACTAGACACACAAACACGTTCAGGAGGAGTTCAGGGATGTGGTGTTCTACCCATACTGCTACCTGTCCTTGAGACACCGTGTGTAGAGAAATGGGTTTGATACAACCATACCTTATGTTCAAAGCCTGCACTGACAGCTACAGTCTCTTGAGCTACAGTGTCAGTGACATTTATATACGCATGAACTACAGTGTCAGGGACATGACTGTGTAAGCAGTTGGAAACCCCATTGAGTAACATGGGAGCATTTCTACACAAGGGGACAGATGGGGCTAAGTCAGGCTTTGGTGGCTCTAAGGAAGGGTTGATTTTATCACAAGATCAAAGAAGCGAAGACAGGGAGTGGAAATGGATAGGGTGCTGAGGATAACTAGATAAGATCTCTCTCACACACGCACACATACATCTGAACACACACAGGATCAATGTAAAGGAACACAGCAGAACCTATGAAGCCCATATAAGCTTCCCCTTAAGCTCCTCGCTCGTTCTTCCTCCTTATCTCAAAGGCAGAGAAACTTAGCATGCCTGAAACAAAAGCTCACCCTCACCTCATCCATCTGATGACGTCCCCGCAACCTGCCCACCCCACTTCACCCCAACCCAGTCTGCCTCTTGCTGGGTCAATGTTATTCATTTGGTCCTCTTCGGCTTTCGCTGTGTGTCCATTTGGCCTGCATGGCTTTAGTTGCTCAGCTTATGGACCTCTGATTAATGCCAGGGACTCAGCACAGAGCCATTAGCTCCTTGCCTCCCATGAGGCCCTAAGACATGGGATGAGAGATGAGGAGAGAGGGGAGAGATTCATTGGGTGCACGGGCCAAAGGAGAGAGAGGCTGTAGTGCAGGGACCCACGCTAGCCTACAGTTACAGAAGGAGTGAAGAGGAGAGAGAAATAAAGAGGAGGAGAGAGAGGGTGAGATGAGGACAGATGAGTAGAGAGGAGGACAGAGGAGGAGAAAGGAGGACAGAGGAGGATAGAGGAAGATAGGCTGCAGAGTAAGGGACACAGCCTAACAACCAAACAGGTTGCACAAAGATATCTAATGCTACATGTACTGTTATTTGAATGCTCAAATGATACTTGTTCTTCAATTTCCATCCATCCATGCTAAGACATGTTTCCCACTAAAAGCAACTTTACTTTATAGAAGCTAATGTTCTTTGTACCACTGTCCACAAACATACAAATTAACCACTGCACTACATACAGGATACCAGACAGCCTAAAGAAAGTTTTGGTATTTTTAGGTTTGTAATACAAACCAGTATCAAAACAAAAAAATATGAAAGTGATATCATAGCTCTAATCCTTTGATTAACCAACAAGTCCACTACAGCCATCTCATCCTATCTCAACTAATTCAAGCAGACAAAGATCCAATCCCCGAGGACAAACAGATGCATCTTGACTTGCAGATGCGCTCGTATGATCGTAGATGATTTCCTGTCCGTTTGGGGGCATTTTCCTCTTTCTACTTACATTGTGACCTGGTGAGAGGAATCAGTAAATGAGGAGCAGAGAAGAAGGGTCCATCCCTCTAAACTGTCCGTCTAAACCAGGCAGCCTGGGTCTTATTACGCAGTGGTTATGATCACATTCACAGAAGCAGAGAGGCAGTTAAAGTGATTTAACAGAGCACTAGAGCAGAGTGGGGAGAGTTGCGAGAACTGTTGCTAAGACACCCACACAACGACAAGCGCAGGACAGGGGCAAAGGCTAGAGAGGACCTACATACAGACCACAGCACCACCAGCAACATCCACACACCCGCCCCAAACAATTAACACCCCCCCCCCCAAACCAACCATGCCCGCACCCCATATAGGCCCCCTCAGATCAGACCTATGTTCCTCCTGCCCACCACATGCCCCCCACTCCCGCAAAGAGGGCCTCAACATGAAAGTCACACAGGCTATGAGCAGGGAAACAGGCCCAACCCCCACTCTTATACTAGCCCAAGCCAATGGCATGTACCAGATGCTCAGCAGGCTCTGCTCAAACTTACTGGTCTGATGCCAAACCACACAACTAACAACATTAGACACTTTGTGGAACACAAAGCCTTCAATATCTGATCCTGGAATACAGTGCCTTGCAAAAGTATACACATGTTCTGAAAGGCCCCAGAGTCTGCAACACCACTAAGCAAGGCGCACCAGCAAGCAAGCAGCAGCGTGAAGACAAAGGAGCTCTCCAAACAGGTCAGGGACAAAGTTGTGGAGATGTGCAGATCAGGGTTGGGTCATAAAAAAATATCCCAAACTTTGAACATCACACAGAGCACCATTCAATCCATTATAAAACAAATGAGACTGGGACGGAGGTTCCCCTTCCAGCAGGACAATGACCCTAAGCGTACTGCTAAAGCAGTGGGTTAAGGGGAAATATTTAAATGTCTTGGAATGGCCTAGTCAAATCCAATTGAGAATCTGTGGTATGACTTAAAGATTGCTGTACACCAGCGGAACCCATCCAACTTGAAGGAGCTGGAGCAGTTTTGCTTTAAAGAATGGGCAAAAATCCAAGTGGCTAGATCTGTCAAGCTTATAGAAAAATACCCCAAGAGACTTGCAGCTGTAATTCCTGCAAAAGTTGGCTCTAACAAAGTATTGACTTTGGGGGGGTGAATAGTTATGCACGCTCCAGTTTTTTGTGTGTGTGTGTTATTTCTTGTTTGTTTCACAATAAAAACATATGTTGCATATTCAAAGTGGTAGGCATGTTGTGTAAATCAAATGATACAAACCCCCCAAAAAATCTATTTTAATTCCAGGTTGTACGGCAACAAAATAGGAAAAATGCCAAGGGGGTGAATACTTTCGCAAGCCACTGTATCCAAGGTCTGAGGTCATCTCCCTTTGGCATATAGAGCAGGAACCTGGACTTCACCAAATAAATCAGAAATACAGACATTGTCATCCTACAAAAAACATGGTATAGAGGCGATGGACCCACTGGTTGCCCTCTAGGTTAGAGAGAGCTGGTAGTCCCATCCACCAAACTACCTGGTGTGAACAGTGATGTAAAGTACAGAAGTAAAAATACTTTAAAGTACTACTTACTACTTACTCATATTTTTGTGAAGCCGTACTTAACTTTGAACATTTTTACTACTTTTACTTTAACTTCGCTACATTCCAAAAGAAATTTCATTACATTACATTACATTTTGACAGAAAAATTGACAAATTCACACACTTATCAAGAAAACTTCCCAGGTCATCCCTATTGCGGACTCACTAAACACAAATGCTTTGTTTTTAAAATAATGTCTGAGTGTTTGAGTGTGCCCCTGTATATAAAAAATAAATACAAAGAAGTGTTGCATCATAATTTAAGGAATTTTTATTTATTTATACTTTTACTTTTGATACTTAAGTATATTTGAGCAAATCCATTTACTCTTAATACTTAAGTATATTTAAAACCAAATACTTTTAGCCTTTTAGTCAAGTAGTATTTTACTGGGTGACTTCCATTTTCACTTGAGGCGTTTTCTATGAAAGCATCTTTACTTTTACTCACGTATGGCAATTGAGCACTTTTTCCACCACTCGGTGTGAAACAGGAAAGGGACTCAGCGGGTATGCTAATTTGGTATAGAGTAGACCAAACTCACTCTATTAAATTAATCAAACCAGGAACATTTTACATTTCACATTTGGCTATAAATTTAAAAGTAAATTATCTCAACAGAAAAAAATGTTCCCCTGTGTGCTACATATATCCCCCCACTAGAATCCCCATACTTTAATGAATACAGCTTCTCCATCCTGGAGGGGGAAATTAGTCATTTCCAGGCCCTGGGACATGTACTAGTCTGTGGTGACCTTAATGCCAGAACTGGACAAGAACCTGACACCCTCAGCACACAGGGGGACAAACACCTACCTGGAGGTGACAGCATTCCCTCGCCCATATGACCCCCTTGGCACAACTACGACAACATAGCAAACAAAAAATGGGTCAGAACTCCTGCAACTCTATTGCATGCTGGGTATGTACATAGTCAATGGCAAGCTTCGAGAGGACTCCTATGGTAGGTACACATATAGCTCATCTCTTGGCAGTAGTGCTGTGGACTACGTTATTACTGACTTCGACCCAGAGTCTCTCAGAGCGTTCACAGTCAGTCCACTGACACCCCTATCAGATCACAGCAAATTCACAGTCAGCCCACTGACACCCCTATCAGGTCACAGCAAATTCACAGTCTACTTAAACAGTAATACTCAATCATGAGGCATCAAAGACAAATTAACGGAATAATATTAAGAAATACTACAGATGGAAGGAAAGTAGTGTGGAAACCTGTGAAAAAACAACAGGCAACAACAAATTCAATCCCTTTTAGACAACTTCCTGGACAAAAGGTTTCACTGTAATATTGAAGGTGTAAACTTGACAGTAGAAAACCTAAACAGTATATTTGATCTCTCAGCTTCCTTATCAAATTTAAAAATGTCAAACAGAAAACCTAAGAAGATTCACAACAATGACAAATGGTTTCATGAAGAATACAAAAACCTAAGAAAGACATTTAGAAACCTATCCAACTAAAAATATAGAGACGCAGAAAACCTGAGCCTACGCTTTCACTATGGTGAATCACTAAAACAATACAGAAATACAGCATGGAAGAAGAAGGAACAGCAAGTCAGAAATCATCTCAATATAATTGAAGATTCCATAGTCTCTAACCACTTCTGGGAAAATTGTTAAACACTAAACAAACAACAACTCAAAGAGTTATCTGTTATAAGCTGAGATGTATGGATATACCACTTCTCCAATCTTTTTGGCCTTATAACAAAGGATAAACAGGGAAAACATATGCATGATCAAATACAAATCTTAGAGTCAACTATTAAAGACTACCAGAACCCACTGGATTCAACACATTGAATAAACTACAGGACAAAATCCAAACCCTGAGTCACGCCCTGACCTCAGAGAGCCTTTTTATGTCTCTATTTGGTTTGGTCAGGGTGTGATTTGGGTGTGTATTCTATGTGTTGTATTTCTTTGTGTTTGGCCGAGTGTGGTTCCCAATCAGAGGCAGCTGTCTATCGTTGTCTCTGATTGGGAATCATACTTAGGTAGCCTTTTTTCCCCACCTATGTTGTGGGATTTTGTCCTTGTATTGTTGCTGTTGAGCCCTACAAGGCTGTACGTGTCGGTGGTTCTCTTGTTCTTCTGGTTATTCATTAAAGAATATGATTAACTTCCTCGATATAGGGGGCGCTCTTTTAATTTTTGGATAAAAAAACGTTCCCGTTTTAAACAAGATATTGTGTCACGAAAAGTTGCTCGACTATGCATATATAAGAGTCCCCTAAGCAAGCTGGTCCTGGGGCTCTCTTCACAAACACAAACAGACCCCACAGAGCCCCAGGACATCAACACAATTAGACCCAACCAAATCATGAGAAACCAAATTATAATTACTTGACACATTGAAAATAATTAACAAAAAAACTGAGCAAACTAGAATGCTATTTGGCCTTAAACAGAGAGTACACAGTGTCAGAATACCTGACCACTGGGACTGACCCAAAATGAAGAAAGCTTTGACTATGTACAGAATCAGTGAGCATTGGTATTGAGAAAGGCGGCCGTAGGCAGACATGGCTCTCAAGAGAAGACACAAAATGAGGTGGAAACTGAGCTGCACTTCCTAACCTCCTGACAAATGTATGACCATATTAGAGACCCGTATTTCCTTCAGATTACACAGACCCACAAAGAAACTCCCATATCTATTGGGTGAAATACCACAGTGTGCCTTCACAGCATTGCTCTTGTTGTATCAAACATATTGCTCTTGTTGTATCAAACATATTTATCAAACATATTGATACAACAGTAGCTAAGATGGGGAGAAGTCTGTCCACAATATAGCACTTCTCTGCCTTCTTAACAACACTATCAACAAGGCAGGTCTTACAGGCCCTGGTTTTGTCACACCTGAACTACTTCTCACTCATGTGTTCAGGTGCCACAAAGAGGAACTTGGGAAAATTGCAGTTGGCTCAGAACAGGGCAGCCCGGCTGGCCCTTAAAAGTACACAGAGAGCTAACATTAATGACATGCATGTCAATCTCTCATGGCTCAAAGTGGAAGAGAGATTGACCTCCTCATTACTTGTTTTTGTAAGAGGTGTTGGTAAGCTGAAGGTACCGAGCTGTCTGCTTAAACTACTAGCACACTGCTCGGACACCCATGCATGCCCCACAAGACATGCCACCAGAGGTCTCTTCACAGTCCCAAGTCCAAAACAGACTATGGGAGTCACAAAATAATACATAGAGCCATGACTATATGGAACTCTATTCTACATCAGGTAACTGATGCAAGCAGTAGAATCAGATTTAAAAACAGGTAAAAATACTCCTTATGGAACAGCAGGGACTGTGAAGCAACACAAACATAGTCACAGACACATGGTGCGGCAGGTAGCCTAGTGGTTAGAGCATTGGGCCAGTAACCAAAAGTTTGCTCGATTGAATCCCCGGGCTGACAAGGTGAAAATCTGTCGTTCTGCCCCTGAACAAGGCAGTTAACCCACTGTTCCCCGATAGGCCATCATTGTAAACAAGAATTTGTTCTTAACAGACTTGTCTAGTTAAATAAAGAATAAATAAAATAACACGTACATATGGATTTTGCGTTGTAGAGAAGTATGGGCCTGAAGGAACACACTTAGTGTGTTGTGAATTCTGAAATGAATATATTGCAATGTTTTAAAAATGGCCTTAATTCTGCCGGACCCCAGGATGCATTTAGATTTCTACGGAGGGGGTGGAATGAGCAGAGCTGAAGGGAATAACAATCTATTTATTTTCCTCATTGGTGCAACAGATCTCATTTTATGTGGGCTTTAAAAAACAAAACAAAAGAGAGGAACCTAGCGGCACACGACGTGGATCATCAGGCCTTGAAATAACAAGTTAATGCATGGCAGCTCATCTCGCCATTCAAGCCTCGGTGAATCATTTAGATGAAGTAGAGCAGAGGGGAAGAATGAGAAACGCACTTCCATGGCATAAAAAAAGAAAGAGAAGACAACATTTAATGGTCTATCATGTCAAGGCGTCCAAGTGTATGTGTGTGTACATGCATGCCGGAGTGTCAAGCAGCTGAACATTGTGTTCCATCGCTCATAAAAAGAGTGTATGGACATCATAGCCACTTCCACGTGCAATGACTCTCGCTAGTTAAAAGCGTTCTATATCACGCCTCCACATCTTATAGACAAAACAAGCACATACTACATATTTGATCAGACTTCATTAAAACACCACTACTTCCAAACCGTCATCTCTCTGATCAGTAGATGTTTAACGGGCGACCAGTGATAATTGGCTCAGTATGCATCTAACTTCCTGTGGGCTCCGCTGACATCAGTACAGAGGGGAGTGACAGCTTTTTCTTTCCTCTGACCTTTCGACAAAACTTTCTAGCCTATGACTCTGCAGTTTCAAGAGGTTCATTACTACCTGCTTTCGCAAATGAGTGCTAGGCTGAAACCCCTCATTTAACTTCACAGACAAAATGTCAAGGCGGTACGGACCTACACATGCATGCCAACTAAGACGTGGGCTGACTTGGATGTCTGCGTGCGGGGATTAATCATTCAGTGTCCTCCGGTATCAGTTTGGGTTTGTGACAGAAGTGTAGAAGTCCTAAGTAGTGGTGAACACCCAGTATGATTGATGAGACTTACCTAACATGACCAGTTGAGAGTGTTTTTTTATGTGGCATTAGAATGTGAGTTGACTGACACAAAGATTACTATACTTGCCTTCCTGGTGAATGCCTATGTGTGTAGAAAGACTGGTAATGTAGCTTTGCTGGACACCATGCAGAAAGCTCCTCCACACAATGGCTGCACTTACATGACTGCTTTTCACATTTTACAAAAGTAACAGGGCCGAAACTCAAGTCGTATTCAACGTCGGCGTTCTGACTAGGAAAACTGAGGACGGAAGTGGGTGGTATCCAGTCTTCAACAACGGGAACAAAGACCTTCAACCCATTATTTTGAACAAACCCGGTATGTACAGTGCCTTCAGAAAGTATTCACATCTCTTGACTCATTCCACATTTTGTGGTGGATCTGAAAATACGTATCTCACCCATCTACACACAAGACCCCATGATGACGAAGTGAGAAGATGTTTGAAGACATTTTAGCAGATGTACTGAAAATGAAATACAGACATATCTCATTTACATAAGCAGTCACACCCTTGGGTCAACAATTTGTAGAAGCACCTTTGGCATTGATTACAGCTGTGAGTCTTTCTGGGAAGTCTGTAAGCGCTTTCCACACCTGGATTGTGCAACATTTTCCCAGTATTCTTCTCAAAATTCATCAAGCTCTGTCAAATTGGTTGTTGATCATGGCTAGACAACCAGTTTCAGTTCTTGCCATATACTGTATTTTCAAGTAGATTTAAGTCAAAACTGTAACTTGGCCACTCAGGAATATTCACTGTCTTGGTTAGCAACTCCAGTTTATATTTGGCCTTTAGTTTTAGATTATTGTCCTGATAAAGGTAAAGGTAAAAAGCAGACTGAACCAGGTTTTCCTCTAGGATTTTGCCTGTGCTTAGCTCCATTCCATTTATTTTTATCCTAAAAAACTCCCCAGTCTTGAACAATTACAAGCATAACCATAATATGATGTAGCACTATGCTTGAAAATATCAAGAGTGGTACTCAGTAATGTGCTCTATTGGAGTTGCCTCAAACACAACATGTTTTATTCAGGACACAAATTGACTTAATTGCGTTGCTACATTCTTTGAAGTATTCCTTTAGTGCCTTGATGCAAACAGGATGTATGTTTTGGAATATTTTTATTCTGTACAGGCTTCCTATTCACTTTGTCATTTAGGTCAGAATTGTGGAGTAACTACAATGTTGTTCATCCATCCTCAGTTACAGCCATTGAACTCTATAACTGTTTTAAAGTCTCCATTGGCCTCATGGTGAAATCCCTGAGCGCTTTCCTTCCACTCCTGCAACTGAGTTAGGAAGGACGCCTGTGTCTTGTTTTTGGGCTCCCGAGTGGTGCAGCTGTCTAAGGCACTGCATCTCCGTGCCTGAGGCATCACTACAGACCCTGGTTAGATCCCAGGCTGTGTCACAACTGGCCATGATCAGGAGTCCCATAGGGCGGCGCACAATTGGTACACTGCCGTCCGGGTTCGGGGAGGGCTTGGAAGGGGTAGGCCAAACTGCTAGCCCCGGCCCGCTAGCTTCATGAACGCTGTGTCTCCCGCTCACCTAGCGTAGTAACGACTACAGAACGGCTCCCTGTTTCATCTATTGCTGCTCATTGGACCCTATGATCACTCTACGACACAGCTGATGCATGATGGACTGTTCATTAATACGGTACTTCAATTTGTTTATCTGTCGGCCCCAGCCTCAAACTCAGGCCCCGAGTGTAGCTAACTGACCCTCTCTGTCCATTCATCGCCATTTACCCGTTGTTGTTGTCTTAGCTGTTTACCCGTTGTTGTCTTAGCTCTCCCAATCAACATCTGTGATTGCTTTATGTCCCCACTAATGTCAATATGCCTTGTATACTGTTGTTTAGGGTAGCACTCATTGTTTAATTTGACCCCGGAGCCCCTAGTCCCACTCAACATGCCTCAGATAGCTCCTTTGCCCCACCCCCCACACATGCGGAGACCGCACCTAGATTAACTGGTGCCTCCAGAGATGTATCCTCTCTCATCGTCACTCAATGCCTAGGTTTACCTCCACTGTACTCGCACACTACCATAACCTTGTCTGTACATTATGCCCTGAATTTATTCTACCACGTTCAGAAATATGCTCCTTTAACTCTCTGTTCTGAACGCACTAGACAACCAGTTCTTATAGCCTTTAGTCGTACCCTTATCCTACTCCTCCTCTGTTCCTCTGGTGATGTAGAGGTTAACCCAGGCCCTGTGTGTCCCCAGGCGCTCTCATTTGTTGACTTCTGTAACCATAAAAGCCTTGGGTTCATACATGTTAACATCAGAAGCCTCCTCCCTATGTTTGCTTTATTCACTGCTTTAGCACACTCCACCAACGCTGATGTCCTAGCCGTGTCTGAATCGTGGCATAGGAAGGCCACCAAAAACTCTGACATTTCTATCCCCAATTACAACATTTTCCATCAAGATCGAACTGCTAAAGGGGGCGGAGGTGCAATCAACTTGCCCTCTAAATACACCTCTGCTGTTTTCAACCAGGACGTCAGCATTCACTGCCTCATTGCCTGCATCCGTTATGGGTCCGCGGTGAAACGACGACCCCTCATCACTGTCAAATGCTCCCGAAACACTTCTGTGAGCAGGCCTTTCTATTCGACCTGGCCCGGGAATCCTGGAAGGATATTGACCTCATCCCGTCAGTAGAGGATGCCTGGTTGTTCTTTGAAAGTACTTACTTCACCATCTTAAATAAGCATGTCCCTTTCAAAAAATGTAGAACTAAGAACAGATAGAGCCCTTGGTTCACTCCAGACCAGCACAACAACATCCTGTGGCTTACTGCACTAGCTTCAAATAGTCCCCACAATATGCTTTTCAGGGAAGTCATGAACCAATACACATAGTCAGTCAGGACAGCAAAGGCTAACTTTTTCAAACAGAAATTTGCACCCTGCAGCACTAATTCCAAAAGGTTTTGGGACACTGTAAAGTCGATGGAGAATAAGAGCACCTCTTCCCAGCTGCCCACTGCACTGAGGCTAGGAAACACTGTCACCACCGATAAATCCATGATAATCGAGAATTTCAAGAAGCATTTCTCTACGGCTGGCCATGCTTTCCGCCTGGCTACCCCAGCCCCGGCCAACAGCACTGCACCCACTGCAGCAACTGGCCCAAGCCCCCCCTGCTTCTCCTTCACCCAAATCCAGACAGCTGATGTTCTGATAGAGCTGCAAGATCTGGATCCCTACAAATCCGTTGGGCTAGACAATCTGGACCCACTCTTCCTAAATTATCCACCGCCAATGTTGCAACCCCTATTACTAGCTTGTTCAACCTATTTTTCGTATCGTCTGAGATTCCTCAAGATTGAAAAGAGGCCGCAGTCATCCCCCTCTTCAAAGGGGGAGACACTCTCACTCTTCGAAAGTCAAGTGAACAAACAGATCACCGACCATTTTGAATCACACTGTAGCTTTTCTGCTATGCAATCCGGTTTCCGAGCTGGTTATGGGTCCACCTCAGCCACGCTCAAGGTCTTAAACAATATCATAACCACCATCTATAAAAGACAGTACTGTGCAGCCATCTTCATCAACCTGGCCAAGGCTTTTGACTCTGTCAATCACTGTATTCTTATCGGCAGACTCAACAGCCTTGGTTTCTCTAATGACTGCCTCACCTGGTTCACTAACTACTTCTCAGATAGAGTTCAGTGTGTCAAATCGGAGGGCCTGTTGTCCGGACCTCTGGCAGTCTCTATGGGAGTGCCACATGGTTCAATTCTCGGGCCGACTCTTTTCTCTGTATATGTCAACGATGTCGCTCTTGCTGCGGGTGATTCTTTGATCCACCTCTACACAGACAACACAATTCTAAGTACATCTGGCCCTTCTTCGGACACTGTGTTAACAAACCTCCAAACGAGCTTCAATGCCATACAACACTCCTTCCGTGGCCTCCAACTGCTCTTAAATGCAAGTCAAACTAAATGCATGCTCTTCAACCGATCACTGCCCGCACCCTCCCGCCTGACTAGCATCACTACTCTGGACGGTTCCTATTTCGCAACAAAGCCTCCTTCACCCATGCTGCCAAATATACCCTCGTAAAACTGACTATCCTATCAAATCTTGACTTTGGCGATGTCATTTACAAAATAGCCTCCAACACTCTACTGAGCAAACTGGATGCAGTCTATCACAGTGCCATCCGTTGTGTCACCAAAGCCCCATATACTACCCACCACTGCAACCTGTATGCTCTCGTTGGCTGGTCCTCACTACATATTCGTCACCAAACCCACTGGCTCCAGCTCTATAAGTCTTTGCTTGGTAAAGCTCCACCTTATCTTAGCTCACTGGTCACCTTAGCAACACCCATCTGTAGCTCGCTCTCCAGCAGGTATATTTCACTGGTCATCCCCAAAGCCAACAACTCCTTTCCAACATCAGCCTTTCCTTCCAGTTCTCTACTGTCAATGACTGGAACGAATTGCAAAAATCACTGAATCTGGAGACTTATATCTCCCTCACTAACTTTAAGCATCAGCTGTCAGAGCAGCTTACCGATTGATGCAGCTGTACACAGCCCATCTATAAATAGCCTATCCTGCCGACTACCAACCTCATCCCCATATTTTTTTTATTTTTTTCTACTATTTTGCACACCTGTATTTCTACTTGCACATCCTCATCTGCACATCTATCACTCCAGTGTTAATTGCTAAATTGGAATTACTTAGCAACTATGGCCTATTTATTGCCTTACCTCCTTACTTAATTTGCACAGACTGCATACAGAAGTTTATTTTGTGTTATTCACTGTACGTTTGTTTAACGTGTAACTCTGTTGTTGTTTTTTTGCTTTACCTTAGCCAGGTCGCAGTTGTAATTGAGATCGTGTTCTCAACTGGCCTACCTGGTTAAATAAAGGTGAAATAAAAATAATAATAATTAAAAATACAAAATTGTAAAATAAGAGAGAGAGAGAGACAGAAGAGAAAGACAGAGAGGGAGACAGAAGAGAGAGAAGAGAAAGACAGAGAGAGAGACAGAAGAGAGAGAAGAGAAGAGAGAGGAGAGAAGAGAGACAGAAGAGAGAGAGAGAAGAGAAGATGAAGACAGAGAGAGAGAAGAAAAGAGAGGAGAGAGACAGAAGAGAGAGAGAGAGAAGAGAGACAGAAGAGGGAGGTGAGAAAGACAGAGAGACAGAAGAGAAAGACAGAGAGAGAGAGACATAAGAGAGTGAGAGTCAGAAGAGAGAGAAGAAAAGAGAGAGGAGAGAGACAGAAGAGAGAGAGACAGACAGAATAGGGAGAAGAGAGAGGAGAGAAGAGAGACATAAGAGAGAGGAGAGAAGAGAGAGAGAGAGACAGAAGAGAGAGAGAGAGACAGAAGAGAGATGAGAGAGACAGAAGAGAGAGAGAGACAGAAGAGAGAGAGAGACAGAAGAGAGAGAGACAGAAGAGAAAGACAGAGAGAGAGACAGGAGAGAGAGACAGAAGAGAAAGACAGAGAGAGAGAGACAGAAGAGAGAGACAGAAGAGAGAGAGACAGAAGAGATAGAGACAGAAGAGAAAGACAGAGAGAGAGACAGAAGAGAAAGACAGAGAGAGAGAGACAGAAGAGAGAGAGACAGAAGAGAGAGGGAGAGACAGAAGAGAAAGACAGAAGAGAGATACAGAAGAGAGAGACAGAAGAGAGAGAGAGACAGAAGAGAGAGAAAGACAGAAGAGAGAGACAGAAGAGAGAGAGACAGAAGAGAGAGATAGAAGAGAGAGAGACAGAAGAGAGAGAGACAGAAGAGAAAGACAGAGAGAGAGACAGAAGAGAGAGAGACAGAAGAGAGAGAGACAGAAGAGAGAGACAGATAGAGAGAGACAGAAGAGAAAGACAGAAGAGAGAGAGACAGAAGAGAGAAAGACAGAAGAGAATGAGACAGAAGAGAAAGACAGAGAGAGAGACAGGAGAGAGAGACAGAAGAGAAAGACAGAGAGAGAGAGACAGAAGAGAGAGACAGAAGAGATAGAGACAGAAGAGAAAGACAGAGAGAGAGACAGAAGAGAGAGAAGAGAAGAGAGAGGAGAGAAGAGAGACAGAAGAAGGAGAGAAGAGAGACAGAAGAGAGAGCCTGAAGAGAGATACAGAGAGAGAGACAGAAGAGAGAGACAGAAGAGAGAGACAGAAGAGAGAGACAGAAGAGAAAGACAGAAGAGAGAGAGACAGAAGAGAGAGAGACAGAAGAGAGAGAGAGACAGAAGAGAAAGACAGAGAGAGAGAGACAGGAGAGAGAGACAGAAGAGAAAGACAGAAGAGAAAGACAGAGAGAGAGAGACAGAAGAGAGAGAAGAGAAGAGAGAGGAGAGAAGAGAGACAGAAGAAGGAGAGAAGAGAGATAGAAAGAGACAGAAGAGAGAGAGAGACAGAAGAGAGAGAGACAGAAGAGAGAGAGAGACAGAAGAGAAAGACAGAGAGAGGGAGACAGGAGAGAGACAGAAGAAAGAGACAGAGAGAGAGAGACAGAAGAGAGAGAGAGACAGAAGAGAGAGAGACAGAAGAGAGAGACAGAAGAGAGAGAGAGAGACAGAAGAGAGAGACAGAAGAGAGAGAGACAGAAGAGGAAGACAGAGAGAGAGAGACAGAAGAGAAAGAGACAGAAGAGAGAGACAGAAGAGAGACAGAAGAGAGAGACAGAAGAGAGAGAGACAGAAGAGAGAGAGACAGGAGAGAAAGACAGAGAGAGAGAGAGACAGAATAGAAAGAGACAGAAGAGAGTGAGAAAAGAAATAGATTGAAAGCTAGAGAAAATGTGCGCAAGTAAAGGAGTGTGTGAAAAGAAAGAAGACGATGTCGGGAATTGTAGACCCAAGACATTGGCATCACTTCTTCTTCCCTGTAAACATTATGGCTCAATCAATGCTGTGTTCTTATTGTGTTTCTTAGAATTAAAAAGAAACAGCAAAACATTTGACTAAAATGCCAATATCGGTAATCTATAGGTCCCTGCTGAATTGCCCATGGTCAATTCTATCCGGCTTAAAAGGGTTAATAGAAAGCACAGCCTGTCTGTGCACAAAGACAAGTTGTACTATAAACAAACTGCCTACTGTGAAACCCTCGCCTTCTGATATTCAGACAAGCCAATAAACACACACTTTGACTGATTGTAAGGGCCTCTGCAATCAGATTACTGCTCCCACGCCCCATGTTGACTGGCAGTGGTTCAGTGCTAGTTTGCAGTTAGCGTTCCCGCGCAGGCTAAATGGCAGATGTGTGGGGAGGAGCGTAGACTAGTCGATGCTAGCCGCTAAATGTCTTGGCTAATGAAGGAGGTTCCTGTGTGTAGGGCCAAGGCTGTGTACTGGCCAGCTGCCCACGGATCAGGGCCTTACTGGGAGGTACAGTTGGGGATTGTGGGAATGTCTGCCACTGTAGGGGGCGGTTAAGCGATGCAGCTGGCCTAGCGCTAAGCGCCACAGTTGCCTACATCAGGAATTGACTACCTGCACAACATGGGGCCTCCTTCCATATGAAATCCTACAGATCCAAGATGAAGACGTCCGGAGAGGGAGTTTCTGAACAGCTGGGGACTGAGATTAGCTTAAGCTCTGTGTCGATACTATAGGTCTCTCTGTGCTTTGACATTTTCAAATCTGATCTCCGTATTGAAGAGGATAGGGTTTAACCACATGAGAAAGCCTCTGAGGCTTGGACTCCTCCCAGTAGGCATACCACATGATGCCCACCCCTACCAGTTCTGAAGGCAAAGAAAATCCATAGCTTTCCTTCAGGGAAATGTAAACAGAAAGGGATCTGGAGCAGCGGGTTCTATCAAACTGCATTCTATAGGTCATGCCAGGATATATTACTGACTCTGCCTCGCAGCTTACTGGGTTTGCCTTAGTTGTATCACATGTAACTTTTTTGATCTTTCTGAAATGCTATGTTTTGTGGTTTCACATTGAAAACCAAGCAAGATACAGAACGTACTGTATTAAATTATGACTTATTTACCAGCACTGTGCAGCTAGCAGCAATACAGCAAATAGTTAACCCATTGTCAACAGCTGTGTGAGGTACTACAAAAGGCCTGACGCCACAGTATAAGTACAATAATTGAAAATAATAGCTAGACGATTATATCTAAAGGGGTTAGAGTGTAGAGAACGGAATGAGAACAAACCCAGAGGAAGTGCCACCGGGACTTGGTTACGGTGGGCTGGATATGTGAACGGATGCCAAGGAATTCATTATGCAGTTTTTGGCCACAGTGGGAAAACAGCAGATAGCAAACAGTGCCGCTAAGACCATGTGAGGACAACGGCGAAGGCTCTTTAGAAGCTGTGTGCATGTGCAAATATGCTCATGCTAACAAACACACAAGGACACACACAAACACAGACAGGTGCAAATTCACACACTAACACACATTCACACCGACAAACACACACCCCTAATCATACATAACACTATGGCTTGCGACACATACAGTGCAGTACACACAGCAGAGAAGCACAGCTCTCCCCAGCAGGTTATACCCTCTCTTCCCCGGAGTGGGTTGGGGTTTAGGGAGGATCCAGACCTGGCCGCCCAGTCTCTGCCCTGGGGCGGGTGAATCTAGCCTGCAGCCAGGCACAACCATGGCCCTGGCAGCCAGGGACAGACACCTGACAGATTAAAATGCCCACGTCCAGCTATTCATTATTTAAAGGCCTGGGAGAGATAGCGGGGAGAGGCACACTGCCTCAGCACAAAAGGGAGCAAGCGAAACACTGTCAATAAAAAAACAACAGCACTCGTCCTAATGTAGGAGGGAGAAAGGGATGGTGGAAGGGTGGGAGGGAGGAAAGGAGAGAGTCCCACAGGACAGGAAATGGAGACAGCTAAGCTATCAGTTCTGTGAGTAACTACAGCATGGTTGAGAGGTTGAGCGGTGTTCTTTGGGTTTGAGGTGCTGACGGAAATGGATGAATGGGGATCTCCACTATAGGGAGAGCTATTGGAGATGGCTCTGGGACAGCAGTCAACGCTATGAGGTCCACTAGTTTGGTCTGAATGAATGGTGGTCGGGGAGGAAAGTCAAAAGGTGCTGGGGTGCAGTACAACACTATGGTACATTGACATCCACATCGAGGAGTGTAAGGGGGTTCCAACTCCAAACCTTCACACCAGAGCATAATTCATTTTTACGGCTGTCCTAGTTCAGTCAGACTAATTTCTCCGGGGGCTAGCCCCTGCTAGGCAGGGCGGAGAAACCATTAGGTACTCCAATAATAATACTGGAAGAAGAACTAACACTTAAACATCTATTTTCCACATACAAGCCCCCCAAGTACACTGCAATCTACACCTCAATCACCGAAGAACATCCTTCAGCAGCCCACCCCCTTTCCTTTTCCTGTTCCTCTCTAGGTTTCTTCTAGCTCTGACCTCTGGTCCACCACTTTATCCTTTCACCCTGTCTTCCACTTAGCTTCTCCTGATCTCTTTGTGTTCTGTTGATAAAGCGTTGTGGGGTAAAGCTGGTAGCTTGGATGGGCTTTGAAGGCGGCAACCTCAGCCTGTCTGAGGGGATTAGCAGAGAGCGAGATTGAGGTGTGCCCAGCGAGTCATAATACAGGCCTTGTGATTTGGATATGTGTATATTAATGACAAGGAGACAATGGTAAGGTTGAATGTGTGCCCGCTCAACAGCCATGTGATTGCTTAATACAGTCTGGGATCCTGCTTATTTCACCCTCAAAGTATGTTTTATGATAAGCTAAAAAAAAAAGCAAATATTGGAATAAAATGTTGGATTTACAATGGGAGGAGGGCAGAGACCTCAGTTGATTTTTACTGTACCATTGACACTGCAGGCAAGCCTGAGCACAGTGTTTTCCACTAGCGCCGGCTGTCGGCGTTACAGACGATTACAGAGTCCTTTTCAGCCAGGTACTTTTTCCACTTCATTTAAATAGGCTACTTTTCAATTCGCTAGTCAGAAAAAAGTCTGCCGCAACCTCTCCCCTGCATTCAAAAGAAAAGAATAGGGCAAAGTGGAATTCGACTCGATATGCATCTTCTTCTGGATGTGTGTGTTGAATGTGCCATGGTTGCAGTTGAATTTCTACATGGAGGGAGAAGGCATGAATATGCACATCCCATATAATGTGGTAACAATGAGTCTAATTCCACTTTTCTTTGGAATGCAGCGTCTGACATTAACGAGGGCCCGAGGGGTTGGTAAAAACACGTGTTCGGCCAGCGGATCTCTTCTCGACAGGGCCAGTAACTTTTCAGCACATTTTTGCATTCCCGTCCTCCTCTGTCACAGTCTACCACTGAAAACCATTGAAGACTGCACGCGTAAATGTCATGCTATTTGTATTTGAGCAATATGAGTGGTCATTCATTCAAGCACCACCATGCTCCCGTGAGTCACACCTTCTCGAGCAGTACATGAGTTGATGGCTTCACACAGCACACGCTATCTGACCACAGCAAAAAGAAGAGCCCATCAATCTACTCGCTGAGTTTATTTATTTTAGGGAAAGTGATTTACAAAAGTAAAATTTCAATAGTGAACATACTAGCAATATGCTGGCTACTGTTGATAGTATGCAAAGAAAAGCTACAAAAAGACACCTAGCATTGGTTTTGGCTAGACTAATGTAGCCATGTCCATGAACTCTTTTGGAACATTTGTCTTAAAGGGGCAACGTCCTATTTTCAAATCATCTCAAAATGGCGTACTTTGGAAACAAAGATGACAATGCAGTTCTAAAGAATTGAGTAATGACATGAATTGCAAAATTGTATTACACAGCTTTTGAGTACATATAATAACCAAATGTAGCTTATAATAGCTGAATGTAGAGAAAAGTCATGCCAAACTATAGGCCCTGCATGACCCTAATGCATTTAAAAACTACAATGTCCAGGCCAGTAGAAATTCTGTTCTGGTGGCTTGGATTTTTGGCCAACTGTCCCAACTCAGCCAGTGAGGACCCTAGCGTGTTTTACAAAATAAGCTGCCATGGAGTTGTGGGCCATAGGCTATTTACTGTGCTTTGATTGACGAGCAGCAAGCCTGACTAGTTTATAAAAGGTGTTGAACTGACTGAATAAAGTCGATCTCATATAGCCATCCCATCCATAAATCATACAACGTAGTTATTTGTCCATGGTATCTCATCCAGACAAGTAAACTAAAGATCCCTTTGGTGTTTTCGACATAAGGACTTGCCAGACATTGACGTTAAAGTGAGTGAGGGCTATATATTTGACTCGCCAATTTTGCATACTTGTAGGGTTTTGGCAATTATCTGCAGATAAATGATGAAATCATTCGATGAAGTTAATCCTCTTCACCGCAGGAAGGATGAAGTTAATTCTCTTCACCGCAGGAAGGATGAAGTTAATCCTCTTCACCGCAGGAAGGATGAAGATAATCCTCTTCTCCGCAGGAAGGATGAAGATACTCCTCTTTACCGCAGGAAGGATGAAGATAATCCTCTTCACCGCAGGAAGGATGAAGATACTCCTCTTTACCGCAGGAAGGATGAAGATACTCCTCTTCACCGCAGGAAGGATGAAGATACTCCTCTTTACCGCAGGAAGGATGAAGTTAATCCTCTTCACCGCAGGAAGGATGAAGTTAATCCTCTTCACCGCAGGAAGGATGAAGATAATCCTCTTCACCGCAGGAAGGATGAAGATACTCCTCTTCACCGCAGGAAGGATGAAGATACTCCTCTTCACCGCAGGAAGGATGAAGATACTCCTCTTCACCGCAGGAAGGATGAAGATACTCCTCTTCACCGCAGGAAGGATGAAGATCATCCTCTTCACCGCAGGAAGGATGAAGATCATCCTCTTCACCACAGGAAGGATGAAGATCATCCTCTTCACCGCAGGAAGGATGAAGATACTCCTCTTCACCGCAGGAAGGATGAAGATCATCCTCTTCCCCGCAGGAAGGATGAAAATCATCCTCTTCACCGCAGGAAGGATGAAGATACTCCTCTTCACCGCAGGAAGGATGAAGATCATCCTCTTCACCGCAGGAAGGATGAAGATACTCCTCTTCACCGCAGGAAGGATGAAGATACTCCTCTTCACCGCAGGAAGGATGAAGATCATCCTCTTCACCGCAGGAAAGATGAAGATCATCCTCTTCACTACAGGAAGGATGAAGATCATCCTCTTCACCGCAGGAAGGATGAAGATACTCCCCTTCACCGCAGGAAGGATGAAGATCATCCTCTTCACCGCAGGAAGGATGAAGATCATCTTCTTCACCACAGGAAGGATGAAGATCATCCTCTTCACCACAGGAAGGATGAAGATACTCCTCTTCACCGCAGGAAGGATGAAGTTAATCCTCTTCACCACAGGAAGGATGAAGATCATCCTCTTCACCGCAGGAAGGATGAAGTTAATCCTCTTCACCGCAGGAAGGATGAAGATAATCCTCTTCACAGCAGGAAGGAAGAAGTTAATCCTCTTCACAGCAGGAACAATATGTAGGCTAGTGGAGAGATTGCCTCACTCTGGTCCAAAATATGATAAAAGAAAACAGATTGTTTTAACTTCTTCGATATAGGGGGCGCTCTTTTAATTTTTGGATAAAAAACGTTCCCGTTTTAAACAAGATATTTTGTCACGAAAAGATGCTCGACCATGCATATAATTGACAGCTTTGGAAAGAAAACACTCTGACGTTTCCAAAACTGCAAAGATATTATCTGTGAGTGCCACAAAACTTATGCTACAGGCGAAACCAAGATGAAATTTCCAAACAGGAAATGGCCCAGATTCTGAAGGCGCTGTGTTCCAATGTCTCCTGATATGGCTGTGAATGCGGCAGGAATGAGCCTACACTTTCTGTCATTTCCCCAAGGTGTCTGCAGCATTGTGACGTATTTGTAGGCATATCATTGGAAGATTGACCATAAGTGACTACATTTACCAGGTGTCCGCTTGGTGTCCTCCGTCAAAATTATTGCGCAATCTCCAACTGCGTCCACTTTTCCATTCGGTTCTGAAGAGAAAGGCAACTGCCACGAATGATTTATTATCGAATAGATATGTGGAAAAAACCTTGAGGATTGATTCTAAACAACGTTTGCCATGTTTCTGTCGATATTATGGAGTTAATTTGGAAAAAAGTTCGGCGTTGTAATTACTGAATTTTCGGGGGTTTTCTTAGCCAAACGTGATGAACAAAACGGAGAGATTTCTCCTACACAAATAATCTTTTTGGAAAAACTGAACATTTGCTATCTAACTGAGAGTCTCCTCATTGAAAACATCCGAAGTTCTTCAAAGGTAAATTATTTTATTTGAATGCTTTTCTTGTTTTTGTGAAAATGTTGCCTGCTGAATGCTAGGCTAATGCTATGCTAGCTATCAATACCTCTTACACAAATGCTTGTGTAGCAATGGTTGAAAAGCATATTTTGAAAATCTGAGATGACAGTGTTGTTAACAAAAGGCTAAGCTTGTGAGTGAATATATTTCTTTCATTTCATTTGCGATTTTCATGAATAGTTAACGTTGCGTTATGCTAATGAGCTTGAGGCTATGATTACGCTCCCAGATACGGGATTGCTCGACGCTAGAGTTTAATAGCTAATGATATTTATATGGTATTTTGAAAGATACTGATCTAGGTCTAGTGATTTAATCACAGTGTTGACAATGGACTCGTCAACTGCTGTTTTCTGTGAAGCAAATCCCATGATTAACACCTGCTTCATACTTCAATCATAACTGTAGTGGAGATAGTTGAGAAAATGCCTCTTTAAAGGGAGCTTGAAGCCCATGGAAGTCAGCAGGACACTTTAAAGGCCCTGTGGAATTAGAATTCAGTTTTTCCTGCATTTTATGTCACATTGAAACTAACACTGTAAAAGTGTGATTTTTTTTAATCAGTGTTATTTCCTGATAGTTGCTGGGATAGTTGCAATCTAGCAATAGAATGTACCAGAAGCCACCGAAATAGAGAAATCTTACCACCCCCCAGCCCGGGGACTTTTTCTGTTTGGCTGGCTACTCCGTGTGCCTGTGGAAAGCACTGGAAGCACTAACGATGCAGGCATTAACACCAAAGACTGGGAGAGACAGACGAAAGCGATGGAGTGAAGAAGAGAGAATTCTAAAATGAGAGGGGGAAAGAAAGAGAGGGCCGTCCTGTGATGTACACATTCACTCTGTTCCGCGGTCAAAGCGTACACATTCATTATGAGAGCAAAGCCTGAGCCTCTTTTATTCATGGGACACTGGGTTATTTCTGTCTCTCTCATGTCTCCGCCAAGGACACAAGGCATCAGGATGAGTGTAAGTGAGGAGAGGAGAAGAGAGGAGGCCCAGTCCAAAGTGTATTGACGAATGGATGAATAGACACAACGCAGACATGCTTACCCCTGCATATTCAGATTTACATTTCCTGTGATATAGTACATTTGAAGCCAGGTAGAGTTGACCATGTTTGGCCGGGGCCTTGCTACCCCATCCCCCCAAAAAACTAGCTTCAGCAGCAGCCCAGTTTTTGTTTGCAATAATCACACGGCCAGTAGAGTGGTTAGGGAGAGAGCAACAAGACAGTAAAACACTAATTTAACCAGGACAGCGGCAGGACGGCAGGGTAGCCTAGTGGTTAGAGCTTTGGACTAGTAACCGGAAAGTTGCAAGTTCAAACCCCGAGCTGACAAGGTACAAATCTGTCATTCTGCCCCTGAACAGGCACTTAACCCACTGTTCCTAGGCTGTCATTGAAAATAAGAATTTGTTCTTAATTAGCTGACTTGCCTAGTTAAATAAAGGGGAAAAAACACAGTGACAGAAGGAGAGAAGAAGCCAGGGGTACAATTATAAGGGAGGGAGAACAAAAGAAAGTAGTGTGATAGAAAAACTACTATAAGATTTGTGATTGGGGGAACTTGCGAGTCGGGGGGACATTGTGTCTCCTGCTCTCATGCCATACATTGTAATGGAGCCAGTCTGAGCAAACAGCTGGTGTAAAAGTTTCTTGATAAATTTTTACTGAGAGAACAATCACAAGGTAGAAAAGAGGAGACTGATGATACACCCTGACCAGACCGGCATGTACACATATATGTTATTTAATAATTTCATCCAAACTGATCTCAGGTGTCAATGGGGGTAGCGCCAAAATTGAAGTTTGTTCTATTTGAGATGCCAGACGCACTGCCTCTCCCATCTACCCATTGGTTTTCACAAGCATACTAACCTACGTGGGTGATTGAAAGATGAAGGAGAGATTAATGAATCAAAGAAAACAAACTAAAATAAGGCAACAGTTAACATGTAGTCGTCGGCACCTGCTGGAGGCACCTGCTGGAGGCACCTGCTGGAGAAGACATAGTTTTGGCCCAGTTATACCTCTCGTATCAACTCTTCCTCTCTTGTGTGACTCACAAAGTTCAGTTAATTACTATAGCTCCTGCCTTGGACCAATCAGTTGGGGACAACTAACTATATAGTTTTCCCCTTTTATATGTAGATTAATATTCGGAGTAGAGAATCCACGATTTTGTATGGCAACTTGGCAACAAATAAAAGGACCAAATGCATTTCAGGTAAGCTAGCTCAACGTCCAGGAATGTTTCATGTGTGTTTTGACCTGTCCTCAAATGAATATAAACTCAAAGAAACATCCCTTTTTCAGAACCCTGTCTTTCAAAGATAATTCGTAAAAATCAAAATAACTTCACCGATCTTCATTGTAAAGGGTTTAAACACTGTTCCCATGCTTATTCAATAAACCATAAACAATTAATGAAGATGCACCTGTGGAACGGTCGCTAAGACACTAACAGCGTACAATTTTTATTTAAATTTCTGGCCAAGATAAAGCAAAGCAGTGCGACACAAACAACAACACAGAGTTACACATGGAATAAACAAACATACAGTCAATAACACAATAGAAAAAAATACTATATACAGTGTGTGTAAATGGCGTGACGAGGTAAGGCAATACATACGCTACAGTAGCGAAGAAAGGACAATTTAGCAAATTAACACTGGAGTGAAAGATCTGCAGATGATGATGTGCAAGTAGAAATACTGGTGTAGCAAAAAAGTACATAAAAACAATATGGGGATGAGGTAGGTAGATTGGGTGGGCTATTTACAGATGGGCTTTGTATGGCTGCAGCGATCGGTTAGCTTCTCAGATAGCTGATGTTTAAAGTTAGTGAGGGAGATATGACTCCAACTTCAGCGATTTTTGCAATTCGTTCCAGTCATTGGCAGCAGATAACTGGAAGGAAAGGCGGCAAAAGGAGGTGTTGGCTTTGGGGATGACCAATGAGATATACCTGCTGGAGTGCATGCTACGGGTGGGTGTTGTTATTGTGACCAGTGAGCTGAGATAAGGCAGAGCTTTACCTAGCATAGACTTATAGATGACCTGGAGCCAGTGGGTCTTGCGACTTATATGTAGCGAGATCCAGCTGACACGAGCATACAGGTCGCAGTGGTGGGTGGTATATGGGGCTTTGGTGACAAAACGGATGGCACTGTGATAGACTGCATCCAGTTTGCTGAGTAGAGTGTTGGAGGCTATTTTGTAAATTACATTGCCGAAGTCAAGGATCGGTAGGATAGTCAGTTTTACAAGGGCATGTTTGGCGGCATGAGTGAAGGAGGCTTTGTTGCGAAATAGGATGCCGATTCTAGATTTAACGTTGGATTGGAGATGTTTAAGGAGAGTTAAGGAGAGTTTACAGTCTAGCCAGACACCTAGGTATTTGTAGTTGTCCACATATTCTAAGTCACAACCGTCCAGATGCTAGTTGGGCGGGCAGCAATTGGTTGAAAAGCATGCATTTAGTTTTACTAACATTTACGAGCAGTTGGAGGCCACTGAAGGAGTGTTGTATGGCATCGAAGCTTGTTTGGAGGTTTGTTAACACAGTGTCCAAAGAAGGGCCAGATGTATACAGAATGGTGTCGTCTGCGTAGAGGTGGATCAGGGAATTACCCGCTGCAAGAGCAACATCGTTGATATATCCAGAGAAAAGAGTCGGCACAGAGAATTGAACCCTGTGGTACCCCCAACTACCCCCAAGGAGACAAAGTTCCGGACAACAGGCCCTCCGATTTGACACACTGAATTCTATCTGAGAAGTAGTTGGTGAACCAGGCGAGGCAGTCATTTGAGTAACCAAGGCTGTTGTGTCTGCCAATAAGAATACAGCGATCGAAAGCCTTGGCCAGGTGGATGAAGACGGCTGCACAACATTGTCTTTTATCGGTGGAGGTTATGATATCGTTTAGTACCTTGAGCGTGGCTGAGGTGCACCCATGACCAGTTCGGAAACTGGATAGCACAGCGGAGAAGGTACTTTGGGATTCGAAATGGTCAATGATCTGTTTATTAACTTGGCTTTCGAAGACCTTAGAAAGGTAGGGCAGGATGGATATTGGTTTGTAACAGTTTGGGTCTAGAGTGTCACCCCCTTTGAAGAGGGAGATGACCGCGGCAGCTTTCCAATCTTTAGGGATCTCGGAGGATACGAAAGAGAGGTTGAACAGGCTTGTAATAGGGGTTGCAACAATGGTGACAGATAATTTTAGAAAGAGAGAGTCCAGATTGTCGAGCCCAGCTGATTTGTACGGGTCCAGGTTTTGCAGCTCTATCAGAACATCTGCTATCTGGATATTAACAAGGCTAATCTGAAAACAAGACTCCCTAAATTTTATCAGCATATCGATTGCGCAACCAGGGGTGGAAAAACCTTGGATCACTGTTACTCTAACTTCCGCGACGCATATAAGGCCCTGCCCCGCCCCCCTTTCGGAAAAGCTGACCACGACTCCATTTTGCTGATACCTGCCTACAGACAAATCTAAAAAAAGAAGCTCCCACGCTGAGGTCTGTCCAACGCTGGTCCGACCAAGCTGACTCCACACTCCAAGACTGCTTCCATCACGTGGACTGGGACATGTTTCGTATTGCGTCAGATAACAACATTGACGAATACGCTGATTCGGTGTGCGAGTTCATTAGAACGTGTGTGGAAGATGTCGTTCCCATAGCAACGATTAAAACATTCCCTAACCAGAAACCGTGGATTGATGGCAGCATTCGCGTGAAACTGAAAGCGCGAACCACTGCTTTCAATCAGGGCAAGGTGTCTGGTAACATGACTGAATACAAACAGTGCAGCTATTCCCTCCGTAAGGCTATCAAACAAGCTAAGCGTCAGTACAGAGACAAAGTAGAATCTCAATTCAACGGCTCAGACACAAGAGGCATGTGGCAGGGTCTACAGTCAATCACGGACTACAGGAAGAAATCCAGCCCAGTCACGGACCAGGATGTCTTGCTCCCAGGCAGACTAAATAACTTTTTTGCCCGCTTTGAGGACAATACAGTGCCACTGACACGGCCTGCAACGGAAACATGCGGTCTCTCCTTCACTGCAGCCGAGGTGAGTAAAACATTTAAACGTGTTAACCCTCGCAAGGCTGCAGGCCCAGACGGCATCCCCAGCCGCGCCCTCAGAGCATGCGCAGACCAGCTGGCTGGTGTGTTTACGGACATATTCAATCAATCCCTATACCAGTCTGTTGTTCCCACATGCTTCAAGAGGGCCACCATTGTTCCTGTTCCCAAGAGAGCTAAGGTAACTGAGCTAAACGACTACCGCCCCGTAGCATTCACTTCCGTCATCATGAAGTGCTTTGAGAGACTAGTCAAGGACCATATAACCTCCACCCTACCTGACACCCTAGACCCACTCCAATTTGCTTACCACACAAATAGGTCCACAGACGATGCAATCTCAACCACACTGCACACTGCCCTAACCCATCTGGACAAGAGGAATACCTATGTGAGAATGCTGTTCATCGACTACAGCTCGGCATTCAACACCATAGTACCCTCCAAGCTCGTCAGACCCTGGGTCTCGACCCCGCCCTGTGCAACTGGGTACTGGACTTCCTGACGGGCCGCCCCCAGGTGGTGAGGGTAGGTAACAACATCTCCTCCCCGCTGATCCTCAACACTGGGGCCCCACAAGGGTGCGTTCTGAGCCCTCTCCTGTACTCCCTGTTCACCCATGACTGCGTGGCCATGCACGCCTCCAACTCAATCATCAAGTTTGCGGACGACACAACAGTGGTAGGCTTGATTACCAACAACGACGAGACGGCCTACAGGGAGGAGGTGAGGGCCCTCGGAGTGTGGTGTCAGGAAAATAACCTCACACTCAACGTCAACAAAACTAAGGAGATGATTGTGGACTTCAGGAAATAGCAGAGGGAACACCCCCCTATCCACATCGATGGAACAGTAGTGGAGAGAGTTTTAAGCAAGTTTTAAGTTCCTCGGCATACACATCACAGACAAACTGAATTGGTCCACTCACACAGACAGCATCGTGAAGAAGGCGCAGCAGCGCCTCTTCAACCTCAGGAGGCTGAAGAAATTCGGCTTGTCACCAAAAGCACTCACAAACTTCTACACATGCACAATCGAGAGCATCCTGGCGGGCTGTATCACCGCCTGGTACGGCAACTGCTCCGCCCTCAACCGTAAGGCTCTCCAGAGGGTAGTGAGGTCTGCACAACGCATCACCGGGGGCAAACTACCTGCCCTCCAGGACACCTACACCACCTGATGTTACAGGAAGGCCATAAAGATCATCAAGGACATCAACCACCCGAGCCACTGCCTGTTCACCCCGCTATCATCCAGAAGGCGAGGTCAGTACAGGTGCATCAAAGCTGGGATCGAGAGACTGAAAAACAGCTTCTATCTCAAGGCCATCAGACTGTTAAACAGCCACCACTAACATTGAGTGGCTGCTGCCAACACACTGACACTGACTCAACTCCAGCCACTTTAATAATGGGAATTGATGGGAAATGATGTAAATATATCACTAGCCACTTTAAACAATGCTACCTTATATAATGTTACTTACCCTACATTATTCATCTCATATGCATACGTATATAATGTACTCTATATCATCGACTGCATCCTTATGTAATACATGTATCACTAGCCACTTTAACTATGCCACTTTGTTTACATACTCATCTCATATGTATATACTGTACTCGATACCATCTGCTGTATCTTGCCTATGCTGCTCTGTACCATCACTCATTCATATATCCTTATGTACATATTCTTTATCCCCTTACACTGTGTATAAGACAGTAGTTTAGGAATTGTTAGTTAAATTACTTGTTGGTTATTACTGCATTGTCGGAACTAGAAGCACAAGCATTTCGCTACACTCGCATTAACATCTGCTAACCATGTGTATGTGACAAATAAAATTTGATTTGATTTCGGTGAAGGAGAAGCTGGGGAGGCTTGGGCAAGTAGCTGCAGGGGGTGCAGAGCTGTTGGCCAGGGTTGGGGTAGCCAGGAGGAAAGCATGGCCAGCCGTAGAGAAATGCTTCTTGAAATTCTCGATTATTGTGGATTTATCAGTGGTGACAGTGTTTCCTAGCCTCAGTGCAGTGGGCAGCTGGGAGGAGGTGCTCTTATTCTCCATCGACTTTACAGTGTCCCAAAACTTTTGGGAGTTAGGGCTACAGGATGCACATTTCTGTTTGAAAATGCTTGCCTTTGCTTTCCTGACTGACTGCGTGTATTAAGTTGCATTAAGGTCACAGTCATGAAACTTTAGGACACTAAAGAGGCCTTTCTACTGACTTTGAAAAACACCAAAAGAAAGATGTCCAGGGTCCCTGCACGGTCAGCTGCGTGATCGTGCCTTAGGCATTCTGCAAAGAGACATGAGGACTACAAATATGGCCAGGGCAATACATTGCAATATCCTTACTGTGAGATACCTAAGACAGTGCTACAGGGAGACAGGACAGACAGCTGATCGTTCTCGCAGTGGCAGACCAAGTGTAACAACACCACCACAGGATCGGTACATGCGAACGTCACACCTGCGGTACAGGTACAGGATGGCAACAACAACTGCCCGAGTTACACCAGGAACACACAATCCATCCATCAGTGCTCAGACTGTCCACAATAGGCTGAGAGAGGCTGGACTGAGGGCTTGTAGGCCTGTTGTAAGGCAGGTCCTCACCAGACATCACCGGCAACAACGTCACCTATGGGCACAAACCCACATCGCTGGACCAGACAGGACTGGCAAAAAGTGCCCTTCACTGTCTCATCAGGGGTGATGGTCAGATTCGTGTTTATCTTTCAAAGGAATGAGCGTTACATTGAGGCCTGAACTATGGAGCAGGATCGACTTGGAGGTGGTGGGTCCATCATGGTCTGGGGTGGTGTGTCCAGCATCATCGGACTGAGCTTGTTGTCATTGCAGGCAATGTCAACGCTGTGCGTTACAGGGAAGACATCCTCCTCCCTCATTTGGTACCCTTCCTGCAGGCTCATCCTGACATGACCCTCCAGCATGACAATTCCACCATCCATACTGCTCGTTCTGTGCGTGATTTCCTGCAAGACAGGAATGTCAGTGTTCTGCCATGGCCAGCGAAGAGCCTGGATCTCAATCCCATTGAGCACATCTGGGACCTGTTGGATTGGAGGGTGAGGGCTAGGGCCATTCCCCCCAGAAATGTCCGGGAACTTGCAGGTGCCTTGGTGGAAGAGTGGGGTAACATCTCACAGCAAGAACTGGCAAATCTGGTGCAGTCCATGAGGAGGAGATGCACTGCAGTACATAATGATAATAATAATAATAAAATAATAATAGCTACAAAAAAGCTGATGGGTCCTAGTTATATGAGGATACACACTGAGCCCTAGAGTCTCAGACTATAAGTTAACTAGGAGCCATCATATCTCTGGAAAGTCTTCGAAGGGAATCTAGATCAGAGAGACAGAAAACAAGCCCCCTCGGCCCGTTAAGGACTCAGCTCTGAAGTTGGTTTGTGATTAAAGATGATTCAATTCATGATCGTCACAGGGTTGCTCAAACGAAACATGCATTAGTGTTTGATTTATCACGTTGTGGTGCTAATAGAGACAGATATTTTGATCAAAATGTCTAGATTTTAATGTTTACTCAGCATTTGACACGAAGGTAACGTTGGTAGACTAGAGACCAGAGCCTCCCTCTTTTGTGAATCCTAAAATGGCTGCCATAGTTCCTCTTGGCAGCCTGATTGGCCTGTCTGTGTGGGTGATGGGTCAATGCAGCAGTCCGTGGTGTTCTGCCTGTCACTGGTGGAGAGAGGAGAGAACCTCAGTGAATCTCTGATAGCCCTACTTTAGCATTAGTAGCGGCCATTCTGTGCTCTGTCAGACTACTGGCTCTGTTATCCAATAGGATCCCACTGCCTATGTACCCTTGCAGTGCCAAAGCATGCACCTGCACATTGCTGAGTGATCCCTATGAAACAAGTCTAAGTGAACTAAGCTGTGTAATAGAATCACTTGGTTCAATAAACTATTCGGTTACCCTTCACGTTTCAAAATGTATTCCCAAAACCTTTCCTTGACCACGTAGGTCTACCATCCCAGGGCCAGAAGAGGCAGAAAAAAATAATTCTGACAGTTACATATCAGAGCACCTCAATCCCCACTAGTGTTATAGTGAGATGATGTCTTGAGAAATATGGGGAGGGGGGGGGGTAGACTGGGGAATACACTTCACTATTTCTAACACCTTCAAAAGGGGAAAATGTTCCCCCACCTTCACACTGTTCCTTCACATTGGGCTGCTCAGTCAGGCCTTGATATCTAACAGTTATCCTGTCAATGCCACATCGCCCTGCCGTATTGATCCACACCTAAACATAGCACACCTGTCACTCTCCAACCTTACTGTGCCTCAGTCTGCTAGAAGAACAATCTACTAGCTGTACTGTACGGCTCTATTTCTTTTACACTGGCTGATTGTGAGAGGGTGACAGTAAGGGTGTGTGTTGTGTGTATGAGAGGGTGACAGTAAGGGTGTGTGTTGTGTGTATGAGAGGGTGACAGTAAGGGTGTGTGTTGTGTGTATGAGAGGGTGACAGTAAGGGTGTGTGTTGTGTGTATGAGAGGGTGACAGTAAGGGTGTGTGTTGTGTGTATGAGAGGGTGACAGTAAGGGTGTGTGTTGTGTGTATGAGAGGGTGACAGTAAGTGTGTGTGTTATGTGTATGAGAGGGTGACAGTAAGGGTGTGTGTTGTGTGTATGAGAGGGTGACAGTAAGGGTGTGTGTTGTGTGTATGAGAGGGTGACAGTACGGGTGTGTGTGTTGTGTATATGAGAGGGTGACAGTATGTGTGTGTCTTGTGTGTATGAGAGGGTGACAATATGGGTGTGTGTTGTGTGATGGTGTGTGTATGAGAGGGTGACAGTGTGAGTGTGTGTTGTGTGATAGTGTGTGTATGAGAGGGTGACCGTGTGAGTGTGTGTTGTGTGATAGTGTGTGTATGAGAGGGTGACAGTGTGAGTGTGTGTTGCGTGTATGAAAGGGTGACAGTGTGGGTGTGTGTTGTGTGATAGTGTGTGCGCATGAGTGACAGGCACCAGCCCCCATTTTGTGACAGTTTAAATTTGTGAAGGTCTTTTAGGGGGAACAGCTGAGATGTAAACTCGAAGGGCACTGGGAGATTGTCTGAGGAGAGAGAGCCGAGCTGTAGCTCAAACCATCTGCTCAGTAGTGCTGCTTTTTGAAGTCGGTTCGTTTTATTTATTTATTTATGACAAATAATCAGTTTTCAATTTTTTTTACAATAAATAAATAATAATAATAATAACACTTCAGGTGACTCCTCAAATGATATTCTCAGTAATTGGCAACCAGGTGAAATAAAAAAGCTGCTACTTTGTCCAGCACAAATATTAGCCAGTTAGCTAGCTAGTTAACCAAGCCAAAATGTGTTAACCTGTCAGGCAATCTGCAAATCTGTGGCTCAAATACACCAGATACATGTATATGCAATGAACACGCAATGTTCACAAAAACAAAAAATCAACAATTAAAAACACCTACAAAAATGACTAAACATGCGCACCTTTAGAGCTATGTGCTTAGGCTGCTACTAGGGCACCACGGCAACTATATAACTCTATACTATAGAATTGAATTGGGGGTTAAATGCTGTAACATCACAGCATAGAACAATTTATGTTAATGACTGCCCATTAATATCACTTATTAGGCTCTAAGTATCATTTATTCACATTACTTTAGTATTTCACATTATTAAATTAAAAAATGTTGGTGATTTATTTATTTGATGCCTTATTAAATTCCACGTCATCATCACAAACTCTGTTAAGGCAGTATCAGCCAGCCAGTTATGTATATCTGTGCACCCAGAATCATCCTTCATGCTAGTAGTCTAGCTGGCTAACTTCCTTCTGCCTTACACATCACAATGTCAGTGGATCTTCAAAGTAGATAATGCATACTTTTAAGGCTGCTGAATAACAACTATCAATCAATTATACAGTATGTATTCATCGGTTGGTAGAGAAACCCACGAAACTGCTCTCTTGTTCGCAACGCGTCCTGTGAGCTTCTGTCCTTCCCTTCCTCTCCTCTCTGCCAGCCCCACAGGCCTGAACCAATGAGATCAGGAAGCTGTAGGCGCAATGGACTCTGATCATAGTAATTATTGACCTTTTTTCTTATTGCTTTACTATGATGAATATTGGTCTGTTGAACCTACACCTTTCTGCAACGTTCCCACAATTCATGCTGGATATTTCTCTCTAGAGAATCAGTGCGTTGAGCTAACATATAAAAATGGAATTCAAACAATTGCACTGACATTTCTGATAATTGCTCAGCACTACTGCTCAGATATGTAGTAGGAACTAATCAGAAAAAAATGAACTGTGCTGAGGTAGCAGGAAAACAGAATTTTCTTAATAACATGAGCATTCCCTTATGAACCATAACCTCATTAAATAAGCATGAACTGCTCAGCCCACATAATTGTGAAAGGCAGCATTACCAACCAACCTAATGTAAAGATGGAACATGACACCATGAGTGTAAGAATTAATATACTATAGGTCTAGCATCAGTTGACCAATCTATGTATCGTTCTGGTCCTAGTGAGGCTATGGAGCAATAAGCTCCATTGACCAGTCTCTCATTGCCCTGAAAGCAATGAGCCTTTCAATACGCAGAGCAGCAAGGAGGAATCCATTGATCCAACTAAAGGAAAGCGGGAAGGGGAGGGAGAAAGAATAGAGAGATGGGATGGATAGAGAGAGAAAGAAAAGAAAAGTGGGAGAGAGCAGTCTAGGGTCCAACAGTTAAATCATTACAGATGTTAATGATACCCCAGTCTCCTTTCTTGTCCTCTGGCCATTCAGCTCGCCAAGTCTGGCACGTTCATCAACGTTACCCACACGCGTGTCATTACTGACTACGCCGTTCCTGTCATTACCGAAGGCAGACCCCCAATCGAACACAGGCAGCTGGTCAGTCTGGTCTCCAACCATTGATTAACAGAACAGAGTGAGTCCAATGCCTGCATTAGTTAATCACAGTGCCAAGCCACTCGTCTGCCTGCCAAACAACACCGGAAATGTTTTACTATCACACCCTTGTAGAGAAGGAAAACAATTATTTTTTTCTTTGCTGGGGGAAAAACAACAAACTATCGTAAAAGTCTTAATCGGTCACATTCACAATAGCCGGTTGGCTGATTCTGGATGGGAAGAGTTTCCTAAATTGGTCTATTTGCACAGCAGATGGGACTCTTTGTGTAAAAAATCCTGGATTCCTGCCTGGCTAAGGAGTGTGTGTGTGTGTGTGTGTGTGTGTGTGTGTGTGTGTGTGTGTGTGTGTGTGTGTGTGTGTGTGTGTGTGTGTGTGTGTGTGTGTGTGTGTGTGTGTGTGTGTGTGTGTGTGTGTGTGTGTGTGTGTGTGTGTGTGTGGGGAGGTGGGGGGGTAATTGTTCTTCTTCCAGATTAATGAGTAATTAGTTGAGAGAGACAATGCTAGAGGCAGTGTTTAGTTAACAAACTGTCCGACACACACACACACATGCATACTGACAGTCACATGCAGACGCACACAAAAAACATGCACACACACACACACTCTCTCTCCGCCAGCCTCTCCCATCTCTCTCAGACACTTTCTTACTTTGGATTCCTAGGAATGATAGGAATTATGGACCATATTTTCATGCAGAGGGCTAAACAGAATGCTCAGATTGAGCACAGGCAGTAATCAATGCTGTCAAAGTTTTTGAGGTTTTTGAGATTTTGTGTTGTCTGTCGTCATGTAAGACATTCTGATGTTTGGAGTCCCCCTCCCAGAGATCAACCTCCCAGATGATCATCCCAGATCAACCTCTCAGATCAACCTCCCAGATCAACCTCCCAGATCAACCGCCCAGATCAACCGCCCAGATCAACCTCCCAGAGATCAACCTCCCAGATGATCATCCCAGATCAACCTCTCAGATCAACCTCCCAGATCAACCTCCCAGATCAACCGCACAGATCAACCTCCCAGAGATCAACCTCCCAGATGATCATCCCAGATCAACCTCTCAGATCAACCTCCCAGATCAACCTCCCAGATCAACCTCTCAGATCAACCTCTCAGATCAACCGCCCAGATCAACCTCCCAGAGATCAACCTCCCAGATGATCATCCCAGATCAACCTCTCAGATCAACCTCCCAGATCAACCTCTCAGATCAACCTCTCAGATCAACCTCCCAGATCAACCTCCCAGATCAACCTCTCAGATCAACCTCCCAGATCAACCTCCCAGATCAACCTCTCAGATCAATCTCCCAGATCAACCTCTCAGATCAACCTCCCAGAGATCAACCTCCCAGATGATCATCCCAGATCAACCTCTCAGATCAACCTCCCAGATCAACCTCTCAGATCAACCTCTCAGATCAACCGCCCAGATTATCCTCCCAGAACAACCTAAAAGGCTAGAATTCAAACTTTGAACTAGTGTGAGTCAGCTTCTAAACAAAAGACTTCCACTATTCAGAAACACACACTCACAAGCACACATTCATCTTTTCTGACCAAACACATTTTTCCACCTCTCTTCAGCTTTCACAATTATGATGGGACAAAACCATACTATTTTTGTAAGGACGTGTGGTTACATTTGAAGTAGAGATAGTTTATCTCTGCCAGTAGAATTGTATATAATATATTATGCCGCTATTTCACTTGGTTTTTAATCCACTGAGTAACTTTGCATCCTAACTTGATGCAGTACCCATTGAATTAGAACTAAGGCATACCTCCAAGCCAGACATGTTGTCAGAATAACTATCTATTCCCAGCTTGATTAGTCAATATGATCATTTCTTAAGCCTGTGAGCTATCTTATACCCAAATCTCTAGTATAGATCCTTGTCGGCAGAATTCTCTGATTTGCTAGTCTGAATCCCATATTTAGCTCCTTGGGCATAATCTGTCTCTAGCTGTGGAGAATAAGGCAGACGGCAGGGTAAGTTTGCTAGCATCGTACCCCTGTGGCTGGCCAGTTTCAGTAGCAAATGCAACAAACAGCCTTGACGCTTTAGGATTAAAAACACAAATCTGGGCCATAGTTGATCACACATCCTCTCTGTGACTTAATGCGGCACATCACATGGAGAATATAGCCCTTTCAGGTTAACATAGCTAGGCCTACACATGCAGACAATCATGACAAGACGTTTGTGTGCACGGATGAGTAAACAGACACACACACACACACACACACACACACACACACACACACACACACACACACACACACACACACACACACACACACACACACACACACACACGTACGCTGCACTTAATTCCTCCAAAAACAATCGCTGTGTGTGTTTACAAAACAGAACAAAACTAGCTGCGCTAATGCAATTTCATAGCAATGCAATCTGTTCCCCCCTCGTGGCAGACCTGGAAATGAAGGCAGTCGTTGGGAATTCACATCTTCATCTCAGCCCATTAAAAGCACATCTAAATCCTTCTAGCGCATGTAGAGCTTCAGGGCTTTGAATAGAAACCTGCGGCTCCTTCAAAAGGAGAGCAGCCCTTCCTTCCTAACAAGGCTTGGTTACTGGCACAATTCTAAGACTCAGTCCTTGGTCTGCGGAGTCTGATCTGAATGCGGTGGCAACACAGCGCTTTGTTTTCAGAAGAAACAATGCTTTTATCCAGTGCAGTTATGTGGCTTTTGAAACGGAAAATTGATTTTTGTATGAATTGTGAATGTGTAAAAGTATTACTGTTCGAGTCAATGCCATAGCTGTACATATATTCATCCTAAGGGTTTGAAAGCACTCTTGTCCTGTGCTTGTGTTTGTCATTCTAATCATCTAAAACTGTGATTTCATTGTTGATTAATAATAACAATTGTAGCGCTATAATTACAATATCACTTTGACAGCGGTTATAATCATATGCCTAAGGACAATAACACACACACACAGGCACACAAATGCACACACACACTGGCATGCAGGCTCTAACACACACACACACACACACACACACACACACACACACACACACACACACACACACACACACACACACACACACACACACACACACACACACACACACACACACACACA
This sequence comes from Oncorhynchus masou masou, assembly GCF_036934945.1. Taxonomy (NCBI): domain Eukaryota; kingdom Metazoa; phylum Chordata; class Actinopteri; order Salmoniformes; family Salmonidae; genus Oncorhynchus; species Oncorhynchus masou. The sequence continues at coordinate 52,424,832 of NC_088238.1, forward strand.
CCCCCAGGAGTGGGTGAGGATGGAATACTGTAACACACACACTCCTCCTTCCATAGCCTGTCAGCCCACCACTAACATCGGCCAACAAAAACAGCAGGCTACACATTCAACACATACGCTATAGATAAGAAAGTATTTGGATTCAGCTATTTTAGCCACACTCGTTGCTGCCAGGTGTATAAAATTGAGCACACCACCATGCAATCTCCATAGACAAACATTGGCAGTAGAATGGCCTTACTGAAGAGCTCCAGTAACTTTCAATGTGGCACCGCTATAGGATGCCACCTTTCCAACAAGTCAGTTCATAAAATTTCTGCCCTGCTAGAGCTGCCCCGGTCAACTAAAAGTGCTGATATTGTGAAGTGGAAACGTCGAGGGTCAACAACAGATCAGACGCGAAGAGGTAGGCCACACAAGCTCACGGAACGGGTCCACCAAGTCCTAACGCGCGTAAACAATAATCTGTCCTCAGGGGCAACACTCACTACCGAGTTCCAAACTGCCTCTGGAAGCAACGTCAGCACAAGAACTGTTTGTCTGGAGCACCATGCGCAATGCCAAGTGTCGGCTAGAATGTTGTAAAGCTCGCCGCCATTGGACTCTGGAGCAGTAGAAACACGTTCTGTGGAGTGATGAATCACGCTTCATCTGGTAGTGCAATGGACAAATCTGGGTTTGGCGGATGCTACCTGCCCGAATGCATAATGCCAACTGTACAGTTTGGTGAAGGAAGAATAATGTCTGTTATTCATGATTCGGGCTAGGCCTCTTAATTCCAGTGAAGGGAAATCTTAGCACTACAGCATACAATGACATTTTAGACGATTTTGTGTTTCCAATCTTGTGGTAACAGTTTGGGGAAAGCCCGTTCCTGTTTCAGCATGACAATGTGCCTGTGCACAATGCGAGGTTCACACAGAAATGGTTTGTCGAGATCGGTGTGGATGAACCAGCCTGCACAGAGCCCTGGTGTCCACAGAGCAGAGCACTACATACTTTTGGTCATGTAGTGTACCTGGGGCAAGGTTAAGATGTTAGCATAATGCTAGAGTGTAGCATGGATATACAGTAAAAGGCTACCACGTTTTTACTGAGGATTTATGTAGCATCTAAATTGCTAATAATGGATTCTATTACATGCCTATAGGGCTAGGAGAATGACACTGGACTGTGACTTAATTTGATGTTACAAAATACAATGATTTAGAATTGAACAAATATAGGCTGCTAATAGGCTAAAGGGACAATCAAGGCGGATGTGGACGGAATTGCAGAATCTCCACATTAGATCTGGACAGAGTCTGAGGAAAAATTGAGGGAAATGATATCTGAGAAATTGAAGATGGACCAGAGGAAGATTGAGGTGGAGTGCGCCCACAGTACTGGTAAACCCATCCCCAGCCCAGGTGACAGACCCAGGCTAATAATGGTCAAGTTCTTGAGGAAGCTGTTCTGGAAAGAGCTAAAAACTTCAGATGAACGTATATCTTCCTCAACGAGGACTATCATGAAGGTAAAAAAAAATCTGTCGTTCTGGCCCTGAACAAGGCTGTTGACCCACTGTTCCTAGGCCGTCATTGTAAAGAAGAATTTGTTCTTAACTGACTTGCCTAGTTAAATAAAGGTTAAATTGTATATATATTTTCAAATGGCAAAGTGGGCAAACCTTGGCAGGGAATGCCAATAACGAACAGTGAGTCATCGTATTCATGCAGAAAAAGACTAATAATGAAAGAAAAGCATCGCAAGACAGAATTTTGAAAAGTTAGTTTGGGAGAGGTGGAAAAAGTGTTGTTATCGATCAATAATGACAAACCTCCTGGCATTGACAACATAGATGGAAAGCTAATGAGGATGTTAGCTGACTCTTTAGACACTCCTATCTGTCATATATTTAATCTGAGCCTAGAGGAAAGTCTTTGTCCTCAGGCCTGGAGGGAAGCCAAAGTCATTCTGCTAGCAATGAAGCCTTTACTGGTTCTAACAGCAGACAGATTTTTATATTACCTTTATTTAACTAGGCAAGTCAGTTAAGAACAAATTATTATTGTCAATGACGGCCTAGGAACAGTGGGTTAACTGCCTGTTCAGGGGAAGAACGACAGATTTGTACCTTGTCAGTAACCTTTCGGTTACTAGTCCAACGCTCTGACCACTAGGCTACCCTGCCGCCCCATTCCCTAAATTCTAGACCTCAGCTGAATCTGGTAATGAATGGTGTGGCTGTTGAACAAGTTGTGGAGACTAAATTACTTGGCATGGCCAAAACATATAGATCCAATGGTTGTAAAGATGGGAAGACGTCTGTCCGTAATAAAGATATGCTCTGCTTTTTTGACACCACACTCCAAAGAGTAAGATCTGCTGGCTCTAGTTTTGTCTAATCTTGATTATTTTCCAGTATTGTGGTCCAGTGCTGCAAGGAAAGACCTAGTTAAGCTGCAACTGGCCCAGAACAGAGCGGCACGTCTTACTCTTCTTTGTTTTATTTATTTAACCCTTATTTTACCAGGTAAATTGACTGAGAACACCTTCTCATTTACAACAACGACCTGAGGAATAGGGAGAGGAGGTGGGATGAATGAGCCAATTGTAATCAGAGGGCTGATATAAATACTATGCATATCAGTCTCGTTTACTAAGAGTTGAAGAGAGACTCACTTCATCACTTCTTCTTTTCATTATAAACATTAACGTGTTGAAAATCCCAAATTGTTTGCATAGTCAACTTACACACAGCTCTGACACACACACACACTTACCCTACCAGACATGCCACCAGGGGTCTTTTCACAGTCCCCAAATCAAGAACAAATTCAAAAAAGCATACAGTATTATATAGAGCCAGTATTGCATGGAACTCTGTTCCATCTCATATTGCTCAAATAAACAGCAAATCTGGTTTCAAAAACAGATAAAGCAACACCTCACAGCACGACGCCTCTCCCCTACTGGACCTAGATAGTTTGTATGTATGCATTGATATGTAGGCTACATGTGTCTTTTTAAAACATGTATATAGTTCTGTCCTTGAGCCGTTTCTTATCTATTCATGTTCGGGATTATGTCATGTTTTGTGTGGACCCCAGGAAGAGTAGCTGCTGCTTTTGCAACATCTAATGGGGATCCTAATAAAATACCTAAATACTTAAAGCTGATGCAAAGGGATTTCAATCTCAGTGCCATCTACCCTGGAGCCAAGTCAGCAGCTAGGCGACACTCCTTGAAGCTACAATCCCTTAGGGTCTCCATCTCAGAATGGACTGGAACTTGTGTAGTACTGTAGGTGGAGGGAGAGGGGATTCAGGGGGGAGTAGTTACCCTTCTCTCCACCTCCCCTCCTTCCAAATGTACGTGTGCCTGCGCCACAGTTCAGGTGCGAGACGCCAGCTATTAATCCACCTGTTATATATATATTATATAACCCTGATATAGACAGAGGTGGGGTCCTCTGTAACTACTGCTCTCTATTGTTTTTTTCATTCATTCTTTCTTTCATTTTCTGTCCCTCTCCCTTCCACTCTCTCCGTTACAAGGCTTAAGACAAAAGGCTCTATGTGACTTCTTTGCCCTAACGGATCATTGGTCCAGAAAGTCTGTGAAACAGAGGAATCTGGATTATACCCCATTATATCTGAGAACTACGGGAATTGCCACTATGTGATACCAGAATGGTAATCATATGAATGGTCCAATTGATTGGAAGATGCATGGAGAGACGGACCCAATGATCAGCCACTAGGTTTGACAAAAGGCTCTGATGAGGGGATGAGTGAGTTATGGCTCATCACTGATGAAGCGATTGACTGAATGACGCGGTAGAAGGAGGTAAAGATGGCCGCTGCTCCCGCTCACTAGGTTGCAGCTGATTACCTATCCAGTCAGACAGGCAGGCCCAGACAAAACATGCCTTTTCTAACAACCGGCCAATAAGGGCCTCTCGTCAGCATCACGGGAGGGGAAGAAGTGGAGAGAGAGAGTGAAGTAGGGAGATAGAAAGAACGGGAGCCCATAAATTCCTGGGCCGTGATGGGGGGGATTAAGAAAGACTGCAGGGAGGGGGAGAAATAGTACGGTGCGAATCGTAAATCGATGGAAAACAAACCCCACAGTCACACATCACTAGTGCCTCCAACACACACCGAGCTTAAAAATCTGGTACACAACACCAATGTCTACTTGATTTCTAGTTCATTTTCACCTCTACGTTATTATTAAGGTAAGGAGAGACTAGAGGCTTGTATCTGATGCATAACCACCCCATCCTGGCTCAACGAGGGCACACACACACAGACACACACACACACACACACACACACACACACACACACACACACACACACACACACACACACACACACACACACACACACACACACACACACACACACGCACACACGCACACACACACACACACACACACACACACACACACACACACACACACACACACACACACACTCAGTTCCTTCAGTCAAATGGCCAGCTGTAAGTGACTTCTCTGCTTGTAACGTATCATTATTCCAGTGAGTCTGTGATACAGAGTCATCTGTAAAGCCTGCATTGCTTTCTCTCAATGTATAAGATTAGGAACAACCTTGAGATGTAAGAGCAAAAATAAACAACTTGAGCTATAAGTTTTTCTGTGCTTGTCGCGATTAGCCGCAGGTCCAATTGGTATTCTCTGTGGGTAGTGGGAGGAGGCTCGACTGTGTTGGATGCAAGAGGAATGCAAAATGGCCTCTTCTAGCTTGCCTAGGCCCCATACACACACACACACACACACACACAACACACACACACACACACACACACACACACACACACACACACACACACACACACACAGAGAGAGAGAGACACACACAAACACAGTATTGTACAACTAACCTTGTAGGGACACACAATTCAGTCCCATTCAAAATACTATTTTCCCTAACCCTACACCTAACCCTTACCCTAAAACTAACCCTAGCTCCTAACCCTAAACCCCTAGAAATAGCAATTTACCTTGTGGGGACTAACAAAATGTCCCCAGTTAGTGAAATGTTTGTTGTTTACTATTGTTGTGGGAACAAACACACACAAACACACACCAGACCTTTCTGTCTAACCTTGCTTCCAGGCACCAGTCAACCCGGTCCCCTGTGGACAGTCAAATCTTGCTTCCAGGCACCAGTCAACCCGGTCCCCTGTGGACAGTCAAACCTTGCTTCCAGGCACCAGTCAACCCGGTCCCCTGTGGACAGTCAAACCTTGCTTCCAGGCACTAGTCAACCCGGTCCCCTGTGGACAGTCAAACCTTGCTTCCAGGTACCAGTCAACCCGGTCCCCTGTGGACAGTCAAACCTTGCTTCCAGGTACCAGTCAACCCAGTCCCCTGTGGACAGTAAAACCTTGCTTCCAGGTACCAGTCAACCCGGTCCCCTGTGGACAGTCAAACCTTGCTTCCAGGCACCAGTCAACCCAGTCCCCTGTGGACAGTCAAACCTTGCTTCCAGGCACCAGTCAACCCGGTCCCCTGTGGACAGTCAAACCTTGCTTCCAGGCACCAGGTCCCTGTGGACAGTCAAAGTCAGGCACCAGTCAACCCAGTCCCCTGTCCTGTGGACAGTCAAACCTTGCTTCCAGGCACCAGTCAACCCGGTCCCCTGTGGACAGTCAAACCTGTGCTTCCAGGCACCAGTCAACCCGGTCCCCTGTGGACAGTCAAACCTTGCTTCCAGGCACCAGTCAACCCGGTCCCCTGTGGACAGTCAAACCTTGCTTCCAGGCACCAGTCAACCCGGTCCCCTGTGGACAGTCAAACCTTGCTTCCAGGCACCAGTCAACCCGGTCCCCTGTGGACAGTCAAACCTTGCTTCCAGGCACCAGTCAACCCGGTCCCCTGTGGACAGTCAAACCTTGCTTCCAGGCACCAGTCAACCCGGTCCCCTGTGGACAGTCAAACCTTGCTTCCAGGTACCAGTCAACCCGGTCCCCTGTGGACAGTCAAACCTTGCTTCCAGGCACCAGTCAACCCAGTCCCCTGTGGACAGTCAAACCTTGCTTCCAGGCACTAGTCAACCCGGTCCCCTGTGGACAGGCTTCCAGGTACCAGTCAACCCAGTCCCCTGTGGACAGTCAAACCTTGCTTCCAGGCACCAGTCAACCCAGTCCCCTGTGGACAGTCAAACCTTGCTTCCAGGCACCAGTCAACCCGGTCCCCTGTGGACAGTCAAACCTTGCTTCCAGGCACCAGTCAACCCAGTCCCCTGTGGACAGTCAAACCTTGCTTCCAGGCACCAGTCAACCCAGTCCCCTGTGGACAGTCAAACCTTGCTTCCAGGCACCAGTCAACCCGGTCCCCTGTGGACAGTCAAACCTTGCTTCCAGGCACCAGTCAACCCGGTCCCCTGTGGACAGTCAAACCTTGCTTCCAGGCACCAGTCAACCCGGTCCCCTGTGGACAGTCAAACCTTGCTTCCAGGCACCAGTCAACCCGGTCCCCTGTGGACAGTCAAACCTTGCTTCCAGGCACCAGTCAACCCGGTCCCCTGTGGACAGTCAAACCTTGCTTCCAGGCACCAGTCAACCCAGTCCCCTGTGGACAGTCAAACCTTGCTTCCAGGCACCAGTCAACCCGGTCCCCTGTGGACAGCTTCCAGGCACCAGTCAACCCGGTCCCCTGTGGACAGTCAAACCTTGCTTCCAGGTCCAGGTCCCCCTGTGGACAGTCAAAGCTTCAGGCACCAGTCAACCCAGTCCCCTGTGGACAGTCAAACCTTGCTTCCAGGCACCAGTCAACCCGGTCCCCTGTGGACAGTCAAACCTTGCTTCCAGGTACCAGTCAACCCAGTCCCCTGTGGACAGTCCCTGCTTCCAGGCACCAGTCAACAGTCCTTGCTTCCAGGCACCAGTCAACCCGGTCCCCTGTGGACAGTCAAACCTTGCTTCCAGGCACCAGTCAACCCGGTCCCCTGTGGACAGTCAAACCTTGCTTCCAGGCACTAGTCAACCCAGTCCCCTGTGGACAGTCAAACCTTGCTTCCAGGCACCAGTCAACCCAGTCCCCTGTGGACAGTCAAACCTTGCTTCCAGGCACCAGTCAACCCAGTCCCCTGTGGACAGTCAAACCTTGCTTCCAGGCACCAGTCAACCCAGTCCCCTGTGGACAGTCAAACCTTGCTTCCAGGCACCAGTCAACCCAGTCCCCTGTGGACAGTCAAACCTTGCTTCCAGGCACCAGTCAACCCAGTCCCCTGTGGACAGTCAAACCTTGCTTCCAGGCACCAGTCAACCCAGTCCCCTGTGGACAGTCAAACCTTGCTTCCAGGCACCAGTCAACCCAGTCCCCTGTGGACAGTCAAACCTTGCTTCCAGGTACCAGTCAACCCGGTCCCCTGTGGACAGTCAAACCTTGCCTCCAGGCACCAGTCACCAATTGCTAACTATTAGCTCCTATCAATTAGGGAAACGTTCTTTCTGTGTCCATGGTCAACTGTTGGATATTATTTTGACAAGCTCAAATGTGAGAATCTAAACATGGAGGAAATTGGTGCATGCAAGTGGACTCACCTTACTGGGAACTGTCAATTTTTTGTGAGATGGGTTGTTTTTTAACAATTGATTTTTTTCTCCAGTAGTTGGTCACAGGAAACCAAAAGACAAGAAAATGTTATGGGGGTTGTGAAGCGCTACAAGATTAATTCACAAGCAGCACAACGTCTGAGGAGCTGTCTGGGAGTAGCACTGGAACAACATACTGGTTAATCAATATTTGTATTCAAATTCAGTCTGTCAGTGAGTTGCACATGGCTGACAAGCGAGGAACCGTAAAGATGAAATTCTGTTTATGAGTCGAGACATTTGAAATAAAGCTTGAATCAATACTATGCTCAAAAACATTTCACTTTCTCAACACCTTGAAACATCAAACAGTCTGCAACGTCTCCGAGACAGAGGAACACTTCTTGTCTCCCACACCGCCAAGTAAAAAACCCTTCTTAGAGATCTGTTTTTTTTTTGCATTGGATGTGTCTCGATCCACCGCATCCGCCAATATCGCACTTCCACATCTGCGGTGAAGTGAAAGGTGTTTGTCGGACCGTGAAGACATTCGGAAAATCAGTCTTCTCACAAAGACGTCTGTAGCGTCCAAACCGTTTTGGCTACAAACTATTATGACCCCTCTATGGAAAGGGGATATTCTCATGAATACGACCACAGTGGTGACACGTGTCACAGGACTCGTCTGGAGGTAAACAGCACCGGTTAAAACATTTCTAACCCTGATTCAGATCACCATCTGACCTGTGCTAGATTACGGAGATGTAATTTATAGATCGGCAGGTAAGGGTGCTCTCGAGCGGCTAGATGTTCTTTACCATTCGGCCATCAGATTTGCCACCAATGCTTCTTATAGGACACATCGCTGCACTCTGTACTCCTCTGTAAACTGGTCATCTCTGTATATCCATTGCAAGACCCACTGGTTGATGCTTATTTATAAAAACCCTCTAGGCCTCACTCCCCCCTATCTGAGAGATCTACTACAGCCCTCATTCTCCACCTGTTTTGCCAGTCACATTCTGTTAAAGGTCCCTAAAGCACACACATCCCTGGGTCACTCGTCTTTTCAGTTTGCTACAGCTAGCGACTGGAACGAGCAAACAAAAACTTGAACTGGACAGTTTTATATCAATCTCTTCACTCAAAGACTCAATCTTACTGACAGTCGTGGCTGTTTTGCATGATGTATTGTTGTCTCTAACTTCTTGCCATTTGTGCTGCTACCATGTTGTGCTGCTGCCTTGTTGTGTTGCCGCCATGCTGTGTTGTCACATGTTGCTGCCATGCTATGCTGTTGTCTTAGGTCTCTCCTTATGTAGTGTTGTGTGGTTTGGTGTGTGTTTGGTCCTATATTATGTATTTTTATTTTTGATCCGAGCCTCCGTCCCCACAGGAGGCCTTCTGGGAGGCCGTCATTGTAAATTCAGAATTTGTTCTTAACTGACTTGCCTAGTTAAATAAAGGTTAAATAAAATAATAAAAAATAACCGTCTTTTTTTGCCATTTATCAATGTGTTATTCAATGCCATTTATCAATGTGTTATTCAATGCCATTTATCAATGTGTTATTCAATGCCATTTATCAATGTGTTATTCAATGCCATTTATCAATGTGTTATTCAATGCCATTTATCAATGTGTTATTCAATGCCATTTATCAATGTGTTATTCAATGCCATTTATCAATCTGTTATTCAATGCCATTTATCAATGTGTTATTCAATGCCATTTATCAATGTGTTATTGGCTATAGTAGCAAAGGCCAAATTCAATGTACACATTTTTTTTTTATACATAAAGGTGTCCTAAAATTCAAACTCAAATAACTGAATGATCCATAGTATGACCATAGTATGACCCCAATAAGGTGCAACAAAACAAAGTGCTCCCACCTACTCTTCACCTCCCACAGGTGAAAGGTAGTTAGCGCAGCATATCGAAAGCTAGACAGACACCCACTGTGTTTGTCAATACGCGTCACCTCACAGTGTGAGCAGTAATTCAGAGTGATGCACTTCCAATTACTCTCATAGCACCTTTTTTTCTAAAAGTGTACCTATCCACAACCAAAAGGGTTATTCGGTAGGAGAACCCTTTGAAGAACCCTTTTTTCCCAGGTAGAACCCTTTTGAGTTCCATGTAGAACCCTTTCCACAAAGGGTTCTACATGGAATCCAAAACGAGTTCTACCTGGAAGCAGAAAAGGGTTCTATCTGGAACCTAAAAGGGTTCTCCTATGGGGACAGCTGAAGAACACTTTTGGAACCCATTTTCTAAGAGTGTAGTTGTCTCCAAAATGGCCGCAACAGAACAAACGTTTCACCGGTTTCCACACAAACGCTGCCCTGGCCTGAGTAACTGCAGTTACACCCATCCATCCACCCACCCACCCTCTCTCTCTTTCCCCTGAACGGTATATTGTTCCTTCTTCATCCCCTGCTCTGAGAAACTACACATCTCCTGCTACCATGGCAGCCAACTGGAGGGGAGGACAAGGCGGCTGATTAATCTATTAATAACACAGGAAAGCAGTAAGCTGCTGGTGGTGTGGAGAAAACAGGAACCCACGGAGAGCAGGGAGCTGATGAAAGTTTGCTTGGCCCTCAGAGTAGGAGGAAAGTGAAAAGAGGGCAGAAAGTCAGAGGGAGAATGATGTTTATTGAGAGATTGAGAGAGTAGGCTGGAAACCTATCAACCATATTGCAGTGACCCTTGTGGTACTACAGCAAAATTATTTGTTTGTTGTGAGTTATAATGGAGAATAATACACTATATATACAAAAGTATGTGGACACCCCTTCAAATTAGTGGATTCGGCTATTTCAGCTACACCCGTTGTTGGCAGGTGTATAAAATCGATGCCACCTTTCCAACAAGTCAGTTCGTAAAATTTCTGCCCTGCTCGAGCTGCCCCGGTCAACTAAAAGTGCTGTTATTGTGAAGTGGAAAAGTCTAGGAGCAACAGCGGCTCATCCGTGAAGTGGTAGGCCACATACTTTTGGTCATATAGTGTATCTTAAAGCATAATATGTGTTGCTCAACCTCTGGTCCGTGGACCGTCACCGGTCCCTGGAATGTTCTTAACTGGCCCCTCAGATTGTTCTTATCTGTAAGGGCCTTTCAGTGCACCATATCTGACCTCATGCTAAGGCTAAATCTAAGTGACAAAAGGAGCAGGAGCATATTGACAGCTAGCCTCTAGCTATGAATCTTGTCTTCAATATATGGGATCATGTCACCCTGTAATGTCACTGGGTGTTAATATGTACCCAAAGTACCTGGAGGCGTGGTCTTATACAATAAAGCCCACTGACTGAGCACTTCCTCATCACCAACGCGGCAACTTCCTCATCGGTCACCCATCACCCGGGCGCATCATCAGCCACTGACAGGCCGGATAAGTAACGAGTGATTAGTATCTACCTCCCCCATTGACCCTGGCAGAGAGTGGGGGCGGAGTGTGCAAAGCTGTCATCAAGGCAAAGGGTAGCTACTTTGAAGATTCTCAAATCTTAAATATATTTTCATTTGTTTAACACTTTTTTGTTTACTACATGATTCCATATGTGTTCTTTCATAGTTGTGATGTTTCACTATTATTCTACAATGTGGAAAATAGTCAAAATAAAGAGAAACCCTTGAATGAGTAGGTGTGTCCAAACTTTTGACTGGTACTGTAGATGTTGTATGGGAGGGAAGCTCTCATTCATTCTCCCATTCAAAAAGGGAGCAATGCCAAATGAAAAGTAATGCTAGGTATTAGCACCGGAGCCTGTGGAGCCTGTGTCTCCAAGACCAAGATTGAAGACAGAGTGAACATCTTCCTCTTACTAATTTTCTCATTCAGCATCAGACCTCTTCTCATAACAGAGCATACTGAAAACGTACAAATACAGTACTTCATGTAGCAAATAAACTGTCCATGTTGATCAAGCTTTTAAGGTCAGATGGGTTGAATTTACAAAATGGAGGACAGCAATACTGCGTTCAAGACCCAATGGCATTTGCCTGCAGCCTGAGCGTAGTTAACAAGTGGAAATGTTGTGGCCTCTCATCCTCTTGCTCTCCCTTTGTCTCCTTTGTAACTCAGGCAGAACCGCTCACCACCGCTTACACCCCCCCACCCCACCCCCTCTCCCTTATCGGGTGACTCGACGGAGGCCCCTATTGTTTATCTTTGGCTTCGGTAATGGGACAGAGTCATTTCTCATTTGTAATAATATCAAAAAGAAATTACCACTGCCGTGAATAAAAGCCACTGAACAATGGTGGCCATCAATCACCGGAGAGCAAGCTTGGGAGAAGAGAGAGAGCGTTTGTGGTAAAGTCAGCTGCTCCTGTTTGTTTTCTGTGCATTGTGAAAGGGCAACGACCTGTGACAGAGGTGCAAGATATGCCTTTCACTTAGAGTATTGTCAGAGCAAATGTCATGCGGCAACCTCTACAATTGATTGGGATTTGTTTTTGGCTTTTGAATTAGAGTTGTTGTTTGTGTTTATGGGTGTAATCAGATAACAGGGATTTGTTACAGGACTCGTCTGACCGTTATGCCTTTCCACATGTAATACAGCCTCTGCATGATCTCGTCTTGCAACCACCTCTCCTTTTCCCACCTCCATCTCTCGCTCTCCCACCTCCATCTCTCGCTCTCCCACCTCCATCTCTCGCTCTCCCACCTCAATCTCTCTTTTCCCACCTCCATCTCTCGCTCTCCCACCTCCATCTCTCCTTTCCCACCTCCATCTCTCGCTCTCCCACCTCCATCTCTCGCTCTCCCACCTCCATCTCTCGCTCTCCCACCTCCATCTCTCGCTCTCCCACCTCCATCTCTCGCTCTCCCACCTCCATCTCTCCTTTCCCACCTCCATCTCTCGCTCTCCCACCTCCATCTCCCGCTCTCGCTCTCGCTCTCCCACCTCCATCTCTCGCTCTCCCACCTCCATCTCTCGCTCTCCCACCTCCATCTCGCTCTCCCACCTCCATCTCTCCTTTCCCACCTCCATCTCTCGCTCTCCCACCTCCATCTCTCGCTCTCCCACCTCCATCTCTCGCTCTCCCACCTCCATCTCTCCTTTCCCACCTCCATCTCTCGCTCTCCCACCTCCATCTCCCGCTCTCGCTCTCGCTCTCCCACCTCCATCTCTCGCTCTCCCACCTCCATCTCTCGCTCTCCCACCTCCATTTCTCGCTCTCACACCTCCATATCTCGCTATACCACCTCCATCTCTCGCTCTCCCACCTCCATCTCTCCTTTCCCACCTCCATCTCTCGCTCTCGCTCTCGCTCTCCCACCTCCATCTCTCGCTCTCACACCTCCATATCTCGCTCTCCCACCTCCATCTCTCGCTCTCCCACCTCCATCTCTCGCTCTCCCACCTCCTCTCTTTCTGTCACTCTGAATAATCCAAGGTTTCCATTAGTGCTCTCTAGGTAAAATGTCTAATGTTGTCTGTCACTATTGCCCCCAATATCACCCCACCACTCTGAAATAAACATGAGCCTGTGGGAGTGTGTGAAAGTGGAGAGCGCGATAGAGAGAGGCAAAGAGGGAAAGAGAGGATGAGGGGAGAGAGGGAAAGACGGACCCAGAAGGGGCTATATTATAACATCTTAAAAGTATCTAGGAGCAGCTTATAATATCTGCATATTTGTTTGAGCGAAGAGATGAAGCGCTAGAAGTTTGTCGTTCTGAAACTCAGGTCATTATGTGGTCACTAGACGTTGTCTTCGCAACCATGTGACAAGGCACTAGAGCTGTGACTATACCCGTATCGCAACAGCGTTTCCATGGCAAAAAGGAAAACACAAAGCAGACTGAACTCCATCATCTTGAAAGCACATGGACACATGCAGAGCTGTTCTGTATGTACAGAGCCACACTCCCAACATTTCCTGAGGTGTCATTTTCAAATTGCTTAATCGACTTTTTTATACCCCCCTTAACCCAAATTCATTTCAAGCTTCAGCACCATATATAGGAATATTAAAGGATGACACTGAGGTCAGAGATTGATCATTAGCCTGAGAGGGGCCTTGAGGCTCGTATTGACAAGTTGAAGGGATCAAGTCGCTCATATTACCATTAACCAGTTCCATACCCTAAGTACGAGCTACCCATGCTGAACAATCAATTATTCCAGTCAAAGTAATGCTGATGCAACCTGGCAGCAACTAATGAGGATTTTACTCTGTGTTGGATGAGGGGAAAGTCCCTATTACTATATAAAGCACTTTGAACACCTGCAAAGGAGAAGAACTATGTAAATCCAATCAGTTATTATAATTAATAGTGGTAGTAGCAGTCTGTGATTTTATTTGACCATTGGGCAAAAGAAGAGGTACATAAACACAGCAATGTCGGTTTGGTTTCAATCGTTTTGCCTAGACGTCTCCTTTACTCGCAACCTTCCTCCCTTATTACTTACCACCCTTGACCTTTCACATCCACCTTGGGATTCACTTCCTGTCTGTCTTCAATAGACAGCTCACAGCTAGTATCAACACTATGACAGCGTATTCCTCTCACCTGCCCCCCCCCCCCCCAGCCCAGTTCCACAGCAGGTCATCCCTTCTGTGAGGAGAGTGGGAAGCCATTAACCTGTCATGTGAACTCATCAAGGGTGGACGCTGAGGTCCCCTGGGGGTGTAGAGGGTCTATTGGAAAAAAGTGTGTCTGTCTGTCTGCATGATTGTGTGCGTGTCTTTATGTGCAGGTGTTTGTCTGTGTGCGAGCCTGCATGTGTCTGTGTTCACACGGGTGTGCGTGTCTTTGTGCACACGTATGTGCATCAGCCTCAGGGAATGTATGGAGGTGACCCTTCCTATTGGTCTCTCTAGTATTCCAGCCAGGCATCAGGCAGTAGGAGGCTGGTCCAGCCATAGAGAGAGAGGGCCACCTGGGAGGGCAGCAGTCTGACAGCAGAGCAGAGCAGGCGGGCCAGGCGACAGGACATAAACTGCTGTGTGTCAGCGGCAAAGACTGATGCTATTAAACCACAGTTGCAAGGTCAAGACCCCGACACATAGCCTTTGTTCCTCTATGTGTTCCTCCGTGTCTTGGATAGGCTGACCTCTAGGTCAGATGGACAGAAGATAGAGACGATGATGTGGTTTAGATGCTTTGTGTTAGATGACCTGCGAGATTCAACTAGCTGCTTCCTGGAATCGCCTAAAAAAGGATGACAGGATGTTTTGATGAGGTTTGTGTCACTTGACATGGAACATATAGAAAGTGTAGAAAGTGAAGCTTCACTCTCTCTTTAGCCTTCTCCCTTCTCTGTCCCTCCCTCCCCATCTCTCCCTCCCTCCCTCCCTCCCTCCCTCCCTCCCTCCCTCCCTCCCTCCCCCTCCCTCCCTCCCTCCCTCCCTCCCTCCCTCCCTCCCTCCCTCCCTCCCTCCCTCCCTCCCTCCCTCCCTCCCTCCCCATCTCTCTCTCCCTCCCTCCCTCTCTCCCCACGTCTCTCTCCCTTCCTTCCTCCCCATCTTTCTCTCTCCCTCCCTCCCTTCCTCCCCCTCCCTCCCTCCCTCCCTCCCTCCCTCCCTCCCTCCCTCCCTGTCTCTCTTTGTCTCTCCCCTGCTCTGTTTCTCCCTCCCTCACCCGTCTCTCTCATTCTCCCCGTCTCTCTCCCTTTTTCACCCCCTCCCTGCCTGTCTCTCTCTCTCCCTCCCTGCCTGTCTCTCTCCCTCCCTGCCTGTCTCTCTCCCTCCCTGCCTGTCTCTCTCTCTCCCTCCCTGCCTGTCTCTCTCTCTCCCTCCCTGCCTGTCTCTCTCTCTCCCTCCCTGCCTGTCTCTCTCTCTCTCTCTCCCTCCCTCCCTCCCTGTCTCTCTCTCTCCCTCCCTGCCTGTCTCTCTCTCTCCCTCCCTGCCTGTCTCTCTTTCCCTCTCTTGCGCCCTCTTTCTCCCCCTCCCTTCCTCCATTTGAAAGTCAGCAGAGAGACAGAGACAGGAGGAATACAAAGCATATAGATTTAACAAAGACCAGATGGATGTCTGAGTCAGAGTATTCAACATCAAGCTAAGTATGTGGAGAGCAGTGTGTGTGTGTGTGTGTGTGTGTGTGTGTGTGTGTGTGTGTGTGTGTGTGTGTGTTAGACAAAGACAAGCCTGAGAAAACATATAACCAAAAATATCTGAGAGTTAACCATGAGGTTTCCCAAGAAAGTAGCTTCTTCACAAAGTTGTCATCTTTCCCATTTGAAGTGTGACTCAACATGAGAATGTGAGCAGAAATAGATGAGTGCCAATCCAAGCATCGAAATAACCTGCGTGTGAAACAATTAAAAAAGAACAACACAAAGAGAGGGAGAAAGAAAGCAAGCCAGCGGCAGAGGAAGTTTGGTGGGAAGTGTGTGTGTGTGTGTGTGTGTGTGTGTGTGTGTGTGTGTGTGTGTGTGTGTGTGTGTGTGTGTGTGTGTGTGTACCTCTTGATTACCATAAGCCTAGTGTACCAATACACACCACAAGGAAGTACACACAATGGGCTAGTGTTAACAAACACCAGGACACACAATGGGCTAGGGTCAACAACACCAGGACACACAATGGGCTAGGGTCAACAACACCAGGACACACAATGGGTTAGGGTCAACAAACACACTAGGACACACAATGGGCTAGGGTCAACAACACCAGGACACACAATGGGCTAGGGTCAACAAACACACCAAGACACACAATGGGCTAGGGTCAACAACACCAGGACACACAATGAGTTAGGGTCAACAACACCAGGACACACAATGGGTTAGGGTCAACAAACACACCAGGACACACAATGGGCTAGGGTTAACAAACACCAGGACACACAATGGGCTAGGGTTAACAAACACCAGGACACACAATGGGCTATGGTTAACAAACACACCAGGACACACAATGGGCTAGGGTTAACAAACACCAGGACACACAATGGGTTAGGGTGAACTAACACCAGGACACACAATGAGTTAGGGTCAACAAACACCAGGACACACAATGGGTTAGGGTCAACAAACACACCAGGACACACAATGAGTTAGGGTCAACAAACACCAGGACACACAATGGGTTAGGGTCAACAAACACACCAGGACACACAATGGCCTAGGGTCAACAAACACACTAGGACACACAATGGGTTAGGGTCAACAAACACACAGTAGGCCCCTACAGTAGGCACCTTCACAAAAACTGAGCCTTTGCTCTCCTTTCTTCTTCCCGGGAGGTTTTGGTTTTCAGACATGCTTGCCAAGAGGAAAGTGTGAAAAATAGTGCCGCCCGGTGCCAAGAGGTTCAGAGTAAAGCTGTGCTGGTTATAAAGTGGAAGGGAGTGTGTTGTGTTAACGCAGAGGTTAACTCGCCCGGTGCTATAATGTAATGAGCTAAATCACGACAGCATCAGGAGATATGGGTCCACAGCTATGTCTACATTTGTGTCTGCTTACAGTAGTCAGGCTGAGACACCAGGTGAGAATGTGTGTGTGTGTGTGTGTGTGTGTGTGTGTGTGTGTGTGAGAGTGAAAGTACCAAATGTGTGTAGAGAGGTATATGAGTACCACTCAGGCCGCCAGGGCTATACTAGAGCTAAGAGATCTACTACTTGTTAGCTAAGCATCCTTTGTGAAGATTCATACAGAGTGCCTCATTACAAATCCCATGTCCCGTCCCGCAACTTTCCTCTAGAGAGTACTTGGCCCTCCGCGACACCACTACCCTCAGAGATGAGCACATTTTAAAGGGTGAGGGTGTTTCAGATATTGATAAGTGAAAGCCCTAAAGCATGGTTTCACAAACTCGGTCCTCGGGACCCAAGGGGTGCACGTTTTGGTTTTTGCCCCAGCACTACACAGCTGATTCAAATAATCAACTAATCAAGCTTTGATCATTTGAATCACCTGTGTAGCGTTAGGGCAAAATAAAAATACATGTACCCCTTGGGATCCAGAGTTTGGGAAACACTGCCCTATAGGCACTGAGGTAGGGAGGATAGGAAGGATCATATTCTTGACAACTGACCTAAGGTCAGTGATCTGGGTCGTCAGGGTGGACATCCTTACAATCAGGTGGATCCGAGGTCAGTATCGGCTAATCTGAAATCAGACAGAGTAGGAGAGCTTCTTTTGACTATTTCAGTGGTTTTAATTGGACCATTATGGATCTCTGCTTCACATAGATATTCAGCGGGTTGAACAGGTAGTGGCCGTACTACAATGTTGTGGGCCTAGTGCATTTCACTGCTGCTGGCTGCCTCAGCTTGTTTGTGTCCACGGTCCATGAAGAAGTGCAAAGTGACACCTTTCTGGGCAGTCAATGGTCCAGTTTATGCAGAACAGTGAAAGATTGCAGGAGCAAGAAGGACAGGGAGGAATAAAGGGATAAACTGAACAAAAACAAAGGGGATGGAGAGGACAGAAGGGAGGGGAGAGGAAGGATAGATGAAAGGAGAGAACAGAAGGGAGGGGGAGAGGAAGGATAGATGACAGGGGAGGACAGAAGGGAGGGGGAGAGGAAGGATAGATGACAGGAGAGGACAGAAGGGAGGAGACGAAGGATAGATGACAGGAGAGGACAGAAGGGAGGAGACGAAGGATAGATGACAGGAGAGGACAGAAGGGAGGGGGAAAGGAACGATAGATGACAGGAGAGGACAGAAGGGAAGAGGAGAGGAAGGATAGAAGACAGGAGAGGACAGAAGGGAGGGGGAGAGGAAGAATAGATGACAGGAGAGGACAGAAGGGAGGAGACGAAGGATAGATGACAGGAGGGGACAGAAGGGAGGGGGAAAGGAAGGATAGATGTCAGGAGAGGAAGGATAGATGATAGGAGAGGACAGTAGGGTGGGGGAGAGGAAGGATAGATGTCAGGAGAGGAAGGATAGAAGACAGGAGAGGACAGAAGGGAGGAGGAGAGAAAAGATAGATGACAGGAGAGGGCAGAAGGGAGGGGAGAGGAAGGATAGATGACAGGAGAGGAAGGATAGAAGACAGGAGAGGACAGAAGGGAGGGGGAGAGGAAGGATATATGACAGGAGAGGACAGAAGGGAGGGGGAGAGGAAGGATAGATGACAGGAGAGGAAGGATAGAAGACAGGAGAGGACATAAGGGAGGGGGAGAGGAAGGATAGATGACAGGAGAGGACAGAAGGGAGGGGGAGAGGAAGGATATATGACAGGAGAGGAAGGATAGAAGACAGGAGAGGACAGAAGGGAGGGGGAGAGGAAGGATAGATGACAGGAGAGGAAGGATAGAAGACAGGAGCGGACAGAAGGGAGGGGGAGATGAAGGATATATGACAGGAGAGGACAGAAGGGAGGGGGAGAGGAAGGATAGATGACAGGAGAGGAAGGATAGAAGACAGGAGAGGACAGAAGGGAGGGGGAGAGGAAGGATAGATGACAGGAGAGGACAGAAGGGAGGGGGAGAGGAAGGATATATGACAGGAGAGGAAGGATAGAAGACAGGAGAGGACAGAAGGGAGGGGGAGAGGAAGGATAGATGACAGGGGAGGAAGGATAGAAGACAGGAGAGGACAGAAGGGAGGGGGAGATGAAGGATATATGATAGGAGAAGACAGAAGGGAGGGGGAGAGGAAGGATATATGATAGGAGAGGACAGAAGGGATGGGGAGAGGAAGGATAGATGACAGGAGAGGACAGAAGGGAGGGGGAGTGGAAGGATAGATGACAGGAGAGGACAGAAGGGAGGGGGAGAGGAAGGATAGATGATAGGAGAGGACAGAAGGGAAGAGGAGAGGAAGGATATATGTCAGGAGGGGACAGAAGGGAGGGGGAGAGGAAGGATAGATGACAGGAGAGGACAGAAGGGAGGGGAGAGGAAGGATAGATGACAGGAGAGGACAGAAGGGAGGGGGAGAGGAAGGATAGATGACAGGAGAGGACAGAAGGGAAGAGGAGAGGAAGGATAGATGTCAGGAGAGGACAGAAGGGTGGGGGAGAGGAAGGATAGATGACAGGAGAGGACAGAAGGGAGGAGATGAATGATAGATGACAGGAGAGGACAGAAGGGAGGAGACGAAGGATAGATGACAGGTGAGGACAGAAGGGAGGGGGAGAGGAAGGATAGATGACAGGAAAGGACAGAAGGAAGGGGGAGAGGAAGGATAGATGATAGGGGAGGACAGAAGGGAGGGGGAGAGGAAGGATAGATGACAGGAGAGTACAGAAGGGTGGGGGAGAGGAAGGATAGATGACAGGAGAGGACAGAAGGGAGGAGACGAAGGATAGATGACAGGAGAGGACAGAAGGGAGGAGACGAAGGATAGATGACAGGAGAGGACAGAAGGGAGGGGGAGAGGAACAATAGATGACAGGAGAGGACAGAAGGGAAGAGGAGAGGAAGGATTGAAGACAGGAGAGGACAGAAGGGAGGGGGAGAGAAAGGATAGATGTCACGAGAGGACAGAAGGGAGGAGACGAAGGATAGAAGACAGGAGAGGACAAAAGGGAAGAGGAGAGGAAGGATAGAAGACAGGAGAGGACAGAAGGGAGGAGTAAAAGATAGGAAAGAGTGATATCCGAGAGCTGATAACACATGTTGCATCTTCAGCTAATCTCTCCTTCTCCTCCCGGTCACCCCACCACATCCACCTGTTAAGTCCCATCATCTTATCGAGCGATGAGTGATAAGATCAACGCCGAGGTAAAATACATCCTTCTCTCTTGCGCTCTCCATTTCTCCTTCTGAGAAGGCCATGAGGTATGTAATGACAGTAGTATCTCTGTCTCTCCCTCTGCCTTACTCGCTCCCTCTCAGTCTCTCTCCCTTTCTCTATCTGTGTCCTTCCCTCTCCTCATCTCTGTCTCTTTCTTTCTGAGAATGCCCAGATGGGGTAGCTGAGGGCAGCAGAAATATCTCTCTACCTCTCCCTCTCTCTTGCCTTCTCTCCCTATCTGGGAGACTTCCTGATGGACTCTCTAATTGCTGCGTGATGTCACTTCCCCTGGACCGCTTTAAATGGATCTCATGATGTCACCCATGGGGGAGCTGGAGTGGACAGACAGTGATACAGATGACTGATGCCGTAGAGGAGACTGTAGAGAGAGGTGCCGTTAGCTGGCTCTAAAGAGAGCCACTGGAGACGCTGAGAAAAGAGGAGAGGAGGAGAGAAGCTTTTCTTTTGCCCTGTCAGCTCATTATCACAAAGCCTCATGCATCATAATCGAGTGGGATGCGGACTTGTTAAGGTGGAGCTGGAGTTTGTCGGAGTGTGTGTGTGTGTGTGTGTGTGTGTGTGTGTGTGTGTGTGTGTGTGTGTGTGTGTGTGTGTGTGTGTGTGTGTGTGTGTGTGTGTGTGTGTGTGCGTGCGTGCGTGCGTGCGTTTGTGTGTGCTTGTTACCTTCCTGCTGCATTGTTTCTTACACGGCACATCCTCAAGAGACCAGGCAGTGATGTAATTATTTCCTCCTCCACACGGAGAACCCTTCCACCTGCCCTCTTTCTCGTCAGGTAGACATCTCTGCCTCTCACTCTCTATTTTCCTTCTACGTCTTATCAAGTCTATTATACCACCTGCCCTCTTTCTCGTCAGGTAGACATCTCTGTCCCATCACTCTCTCTTTTCTTTCTACGTCTTATCAAGTCTATTCTACCACCTGCCCTCTTTCTCGTTAGGTGGACATCTCTGCCTCTCACTCTCTCTTTTCCTTCTACGTCTTCTCAAGTCTATTCTACCACCTGCTCTCCTTGGTCTCAGAAAGTGTTCCACAGCGCTACTCTTGTTGAGAGACTTGTCTCAGGCTGTGTTAAGATGAATCACAGGCAAACACGGTATCCGGTGGATAAGGGGTGAGGGGAGGTGGGGGTTACAGTACCTGTTAGTGAGTCATTCTGGGGACATGACGGCCTGTATATGCCTGTGAGACCACACCACCTGCCTGCCTTCCAGCCTGCCTTCCAGCCTGCCTGCCAGGAACAAAGAACCTGAGGGGAGTAGAGCCTCCCACCTTCACAACTACATCCCTGTCTCTCACACAGCCAGGAGCACTGCTAAGCTGTGGCAATTTCCCAAGAAATCCAGTGACAGAACTGCATCGCATAAAAGTTTGGACGAAGCAAAAATATGATCAGTTCGTTGATTTTACATTGTGAGAACAGGACATCTTCCTTGGCGCTTCTGTATCAGAAGCTTTGGCTGAAATCAAAACAAACAAGGGACATTGTCACATCAACAACACAGACAAGTCTGATAATGGTACAAAACAGAGGAGAAAATAAGATGGAGAAAGAGTGCTTGAGTTAGTGAACGAGGCATGAGGGAAGAAACGCAGAGAGGGGTGTGGAGGGCGGGGCGGTTATGGAGGTTAGCCTTTCTTCTTGAAGCAGAATATCGAAAGATCGACGGCGATCTTGTGAGATGAAAACCATTTCAATATTTCATCTGGTGTGCGAGGTGGCAGTGGGAGGTTTTGATTCACAGACTTGGCAGAGGAGGGGCCCTAAGTGCCTCTGAGGGACAAATGGGGGGGAGCGTGAAGAGAACTGTCTGTTGGGATTATTTGGGGACCCTCGTCTCTACTGTATTTGTTGATTTCATCTCTCGAGAAATTAGAACAAATATCATATAGAAATGTAAGGAATTGAATGTATATATGTATTCAATCTCACACAAATTATCAAGGAAACCACCAGGTACAACCCCAAATCCGTAAACATGGACACCCTCATAGATATTATCCTGACAAGCTTGCCCTCCAAATACACCTCTGCTGTTTTCAACCAAGATCTCAGCGATGACTGCCTCATTGCCTGCATCCGCTATGGGTCCACGGTCATCACTGTCAAACGCTCACTAAAACACTTCTGCGAGCAGGCCTTTCTAATCGACCTGGCCCGGGTATCCTGGAAGGATATTGACCTCATCCCGTCAGTCGAAAATGCTTGGTTGTTCTTTAAAAGTAATTTTCTCACCATCTTAAATAAGCATGTCCCTTTTAAGAAATGTAGAACTAAGAGCAGATATAGCCCTTGGTTCACTCCAGACCTGGCTGCCCTTAACAAGCAAAAAAACATCCTGCGGCAGATTGCAATAGCTTCGAAAAGTCCCTGCGATATGCAACTGTTCAGGGAAATCAGGAACCAATACACACAGTCAGTCAGGAAAGCAAAGGCTAGCTTTTTCAAACAGAAATTTGTATCCTGAAGCTCTAACTCCCAAGAGTTTTGGGACACTGTAAAGTCCATGGAGAACAAGAGCACCCCCTCCCAGCTGCCCACTGCACTGAGGCTAGGCAACATGGTCACCACCGATAAATACATGATAATCGAAAATTTCAATAGGCATTTCTCTACGGCTGGCCATGCTTTCCTCCTGGCTACGCCAACCCTGGCCAACAGCTCCGCACACCCCGCAGCTACTTGCCCAAGCCTCCCCAGCTTCTCCTTCACCCATATCCAGATCGCAAATTATTCGCCGCCATTGTTGTAACACCTATTACCAGTCTGTTCAACCTCTCTTTCATATCGTTTGAGATCCCTAAAGATTGGAAAGCTGCCGCGGTCATCCACCCTCTTCAAAGGGGGAGACACTCTAGACCCAAACTGTTACAGACCTATATCCATCCTGCCCTGCCTTTCTAAAGTCTTTAAAAGCCAAGTTAATAAACAGATCCCTGACCATTTCGAATCCCACCTTACTATCATGGGTGCACCTCAGCCACGCTCAAGGTACTAAACAATATCATAATCGCCATCGATAAAAGACAGTACTGTGCAGCCGTCTTCATTGACCTGGTCAAGGCTTTCGACTCTGTCAATCACCGTATTCTTATCGGCAGACTCAATAGCCTTGGTTTCTCAAATGACTACCTCGCCTGGTTCACCAACTACTTTGCAGATAGAGTTCAGTGTGTCAAATCGGAGGGCCTGTTGTCCGGACCTCTGGCAGCCTCTATGGTTGGTACCACAGGGTTCAATTCTCGGGCCGACTCTTTTCTCTGTGTATATCAACAATGTCGCTCTTGCTGCGGGTGATTCCCTGATCCACCTCTACGCAGATGACGCCCTTGCTGTCTCTGCCTGGCCGGTTCCCCTCTTTCCACTGGGATTCTCTGCCTCTAACCCTATTACAGGGGCTGAGTCACTGGCTTACTAGGGCTCTTTCATACAATCCCTAGGAGGGGTGCATCACTTGAGTGGGTTGAGTCACTGATGTGATCTTCCTGTCTGGGTTGGCGCCCCCCACCCCCCCCCCCTTGGGTTGTGCAGTGGCGGAGATCTTTGTGGGCTATACTCTGCCTTGTCTCAAGATGGTAAGTTGGTGGTTGAAGATATCCCTCTAGTGGTGTGGAGGCTGTGCTTTGGCAATGTGGGTGGGGTTATATCCTTCCTGTTTGGCCCTGTCTGGGGGTGTCATCGGATGGGGCCACAGTGTCTCCTGACCCCTCCTGTCTCAGCCTCCAGTATTTATGCTGCAGTATTTTATGTGTCGGGGGGCTAGGGTCAGTTTGTTATAGCTGGAGTACTTCTCCTGTCCTATCCGGTGTCCTGTGTGAATTTAAGTATGCTCTCTCTAATTCTGTCTTTCTCTCTTTCTTTCCCTCTCTCGGAGGACCTGAGCCCTAGGACCATGCCTCAGGACTACCTGGCATGATGACTCCTTGCTGTCCCCAGTCCACCTGCTGCTCCAGTTTCAACTGTTCTGCCTGTGATTATTATTTTTTGACCATGCTGGTCATTTATGAACATTTGAACATCTTGGCCATGTTCTGTTATAATCTCCACCCGGCACAGCCAGAAGAGGACTGGCCACCCCACATAGCCTGGTTCCTCTCTAGGTTTCTTCCTAGGTTTTGGCCTTTCTAGGGAGTTTTTGCTTCTACACCTGCATTGCTTGCTGTTTGGGGTTTTCGGCTGGGTTTCTGTACAGCACTTTGAGATATCAGCTGATGTACGAAGGGCTATGTAAATACATTTGATTTGATTTGATTTGATGACACCATTCGGTATACATCTGACCCTTCTTTGGACCCTGTGTTAACTAACCTCCAGCTTCAATGCCATACAACACTCCTTCCGTGGCCTCCAACTGCTCTTAAACGCTAGCAAAACCAAATGCATGCTTTTCAAACGTTCGCTGCCCGCACCTGCCTGCCCGACTAGCATCACTACTCTGGACGGTTCTGACCTAGAATACGTGGACAACTACAAATACCTAGGTGCCTGGCTAGACTGTAAACTCTCCTTCCAGACTCATATCAAACATCTCCAACCTTTCTATTGCGCAACAAAGTCTCCTTCGCTCACGCCGCCAAACTTACCCTAGTAAAACGGACTATCCTACCGATCTTTGACTTCGGCGATGTCATCTACAAAATAGCTTCCAATACTCTATTCAGCAAACTGGATGCAGTCTATGACAGTGCCATCCGTTTCGTTACCAAAGGTCATCTACAAGTCCATGCTAGGTAAAGCTCCACCTTATCTCAGCTCACGACAACAACGCCCACCCAGCACGCGCTCCAGTAGGTATATCTCACTGGTCATCCCCAAAGCCAACACCTCCTTTGGCCGCCTTTCCTTCCAGTTCTCTGCTGCCAGTGACTGGAACGAATTGCAAAAATCGCTGAAGCTGGAGACTTACATTTCCCTCACTAGCTTTAAACATCTGCTATCTGAGCAGCTAACCGATCGCTGCAGCTGTACATAGTCCATCTGTAAATAGCCCACCCAATCTACCTACCTCATCCCCATATTGTTTTTTCATTTACTTTGCTGCTCTTTTGCACACCAGTATTACTACTTACACACCATCATCTGCTCATCATTATCTGCTCATTAATCACTCCAGAGCTAATCTGCTAAATTATAATTACTTTGCTACTATGGCCTATTTATTGCCTTTCCTCCTCACGCCATTTGCACACACTGTATATAGACATTTTTTTTATTTTTTCTATTGTGTTATTGACTGTACGTTTGTTTATTACATGTGTAACTCTGTGTTGTTGTTTTTGTCGCACTGCTTTGCTTTATCTTGGCCAGGTCGCAGTTGTAAATGAGAACTTGTTCTCAACTAGCTTACCTGGTTAAATAAAGGTGAAATAAAAAAAATAAAAAATAAAATAACATTTGGTCTATACAATCTAACTCCCAGTTGTCCTCTTGTCTGAGTCCAGGCCTTTCCCTAGTGCAGTGAGAAGGAGCAAAGGAAGCAGACTTCAAACAGCAGGACTGTAGAAGGCGCCCTGCGGTTGGAACTGCCGCTTTGAACAGCCATATTTCTCACTAAAGAACGCCGCCTGCACATCCCTGTTTACACACATCCCCGGCTAGCCTTGGGGGCCCGGGATTGAGCGCTAAAGCACTTCCTCCAGACTAAAGACAAACATCCCTCCATCCCTCCCTCGTTGCTTCCCTGCGTTTCCATTCCTCCCTCCATTACCTAGATTCCAGGTGTTCTGGGATAACTCGATGTGAACTATGCAGTAGAACAGAGGCTCTCTACTGAGCATGTTCAGAAATCCACACGTTTGGCCTACCAAGGAAGAGTATACATGCAAAAACATCCTACAGGGAATATGAGCCCTCATAGCAATAAGGCTTTGAGTGTGAAGGCTAGACTGTTCATCATAACGTGCTACGTGATAGCTCGGCTATTTCTAATCTGACTCTATTTAAGTTAGTAGTTTCAGAAGACACCTCAGTGTATTACATCAATGCTGACGAACGCGGGCTAGCACTAATCTAGGTCAGGGCTGGATGTGCCTAGGGCGCAGCCTAAGAAGACTGCAAACATCAAACTCGATAGATTAAGCCATGTCACCTCACAGGCCTCAACCCTGATACCACATAATGGATCCAAGATGGAGGTCAAATGAGATTGATTTTCAGTCTAGGGGCTCACTGGCTGTGTTTTAGCCTATTGGTGGGATGAGGTCATTTGTCTTGGTTCCAGAACCATGGGATTTAAAAATCCCTCATTCAATTTGAAAGACAGGGGAAAAACATGTTGGTCATGCAAACCCCAAAGTAGGATCAGGGTAGTGTGTGTGTGTGTGTGTGTGTGTGTGTGTGTGTGTGTGTGTGTGTGTGTGTGTGTGTGTGTGTGTGTGTGTGTGTGTGTGTGTGTGTGTGTGTGTGTGTGTGTGTGTGTGTGTGCGTGTGTTTGTGTGTGTGTGTGTGTGCGTGTCAGAGAGAAGACTGAGGGAGGTCTAATCGAAACCCACTTCATGCTTGTACACTGACCAGGGGTGTCATTGGCTTCATCAATAAGTGCATCAATGACTTCAACCCAACAGTGACCGTACGTACATACTCCAACCAGAAGCCATGGATTACAGGTGACATCCGCACTGAGCTAAAGGCAAGAGCTGCCGCTTTCAAGGAGCGGGACTCTTACCCGGAAGCTTATAAGAAATCCCGGTATGCCCTGTGACGAACCATCAAACAGGCAAATCGTCAATACAGGACTAAGATCGAATCGTACTACACCGGCTCTGACGCTCGTCAGATGTGGCCGGGCATTTTCAACCTCTCCCTGTCTGTGTCTTTAATACCAACATGTTTTAAGCAGACCACCATAGGGCCTGTGGCTAAGAACACTAAGGTAACCTGCCTAAATGTCTGCACGGCCAGGCACGACTCCAACACCATCATAAGGTTTGCCGATGATACAACATTGGTAGGCCTGATAACAGGCAACGGTGAGGCAGCCTATAGGGAGGATGTCAGAGACCATGAGGTGCCAGGACAACAACCTCTCAACATGATCAAGACTAAGGAGTTTCCCCCTCAGGAGACTGAAAATATTTGGCATGTTTCCTCAGATCCTCAAAATGTTCTACAGCTGCACCATCGAAAGCATCTTGACTGGATGCATCACTGCCTGGTATGACAACTGATCGGCCTCCGACTTGGCCTAGTACAACTAACCGGTGCCCCTGACATTGATTCTGTACCGGTACCCCCTGTATATAGTCTTGCTATTGTTATTTTACTGCTGCTCCTTAATTACTTTTATTTCTTATTCTTATCCCTATTTTTTTAAACTGCATTGTTGGTTAGGGGCTTCTAAGTATGCATTTCACCTGTTGTATTCGGTGTGTGGGACTAATAACATTTGATTTGATTTAATTTGATTTGAAGCTCCCCAAAGTATGTGAGGATTTATTTGTATTTGTATTTTATTTAACCTTTATTTAACTAGGCAAGTCAGTTAAGGACACATTTGTGTTTACAATGATGGCCTACCGAATGGAAAAAGGCCTCCTTGGGGTCTGGAAAAATTGTCTGGAGAGATGTCTGGGGGTGGTCTGGAGGGGGGCTATGCCCCTCGTCTGTAAGTTGCAATATTTTGAATTTCTCAAACACTTGAAACAATCTGTAATCTAGAGTCATAAATATTATTATCATGCTAGCAGATACCCACAGACTTCCAGTTAATATGCTAATGCTAGTTAGCATTGGCTAGCAAAACTACTTCTAACTTCCTTCATACTGGACACAGAGACGTGAAAATGGTAACCAGGAGTTCATCTTACTCTGGGGAAGTAGATGAAGGACCTCATTGCCAAAATCCCTACGTATCCCTTTATTTCTAATTAAAAAATATGTCCTTATTTTGTTGTGTCTATGCATACCACTTGAGCTGTCGGTATCCTCCTGACGAGTGGTTCTTTTTTTAAAGAACTAAATATGCTTCTCTGCATCTCTGCTAAAATATTGGTAAAAGATTGAAAATAATGAGTCTCATTAAGTACATTTAGTTATTGCTTGCTTTTCTAAAGTCTACCAACCTTGCCAGCAGGCATGCCAGCTAAGATAGTTAGACAAGCTAGCTACACTAACTTGAATGATATCCTGAATTGGCTTCTTGGTAGCTTCTTATGAGGTTGGGAGATTGGGAACCTCTCTAGCTGACTAGCTAAAGACAACGTCATAAAATTGTTAGGTGGCTAGTATTACAGAGAAACAGCAATGTATCTGGGCTAGCTAAAGCCAAGCTCTGCCCTTTATGGATATGATCTCTGACCCTGACTACTCAACTGTGCTATCAGTAGTGAGTCAGGACGATGGAGCTTTTGTGTAGTGCTTTTTAAAAAGACGAGTTCTCCTTTAAAAAAAGTCAATTGGTGTGAATTAAAACAGAAATATACATGACAGACTGACTAGGTAAATCCAGGTGAAAGCTATGATCCCTTATTGATGTCACAATCCAATCAGTGTAGATGAAGGGGAAGAGACATGTTAAATAAGGAATGTTAAGCCTTGAGACTAATGAGACATGGATTATGTATGTGTGCTATTCAGAGGGTGAAATGGGCAAGATAACATATTTAAATGCCTTTGAACGGGGTATGGTACTAGGTTCCAGGCACACCAGTTTGGGTCAAGAAGGGTAACGCTGCTGTTTTTTTACGCTCAACAGTTTTCCGTGTGTATGGACAGAGAGAGGGATATATAGAGAGGCAGACAGAGAAAGGGAAACAGAGAGAGAGAGGATAGAGAGAGAGAGAGGATAGAGAGAGACAGAGAGAGAGAGAGAGGATAGAGAGAGAGAGAGAGAGAGAGAGAGAGAGAGAGAGAGAGAGAGAGAGAGAGAGAGAGAGAGAGAGAGAGAGAGACAAGACACATGAGAAGTGATAAATTACAGAGGAAGTGAAGATTAATTGTGAAAAGGGCGGAGACAGTGGTCCAGAAGAGAGAGGGGTAGGGGCTATTTCCTGTCAGATATCACGCAGCTGTCACGATCGGTGTCAAGGAAATGACAGGACCTAGGTGGAGCGTGGTAAGCGTGGAGATCTGGTGCTTAAAGCTGGCACCACTCGTCCTGGCTGAATGCCCACTTTGGCCCGGCACGTACGGAGTGCAGGCATAGGACGCACTGGGCTGTGACAGCGCACCGGAGACACAGTGCGTAGAGCCGGATACCCTGGGCCAAGAGGCGCACCAGAGACCAGGAGCGCTGTGCTGGCACAATCTGTCCTGGCTGGATGCCCACTTTAGCACGACACATGCAGAGAGCTGGCTCAGAGCGCACCGGGCTGTGAACCTGAACCGGAGACATCGTGCGCTTCACCGCATAACACGGTGCCTGAACAGTACCACGCTCTCTACCATGAGCACGGGGAGTTTGCTCCGCCAACCTCCCCGTGTGCCAACCTCCCTGTGTGCCCCCCCCCCAAAATGTTTTGGAGTGGCCTCTCGGTCTTCCTTGTCAGCCGTGACCCTGTGTAACGCTGGGCCCCTTTACTAGCTGCTTCCGCCTTCCTCGTTGCTTCCACCTGCTTCCACGGCAGGCGATCCTTTCCAGCCAGGATCTCCTCCCACGTCCCTGATCCCTTTCCTTCCGGAATGTATTCCCATGTCCACTCTGTCTGCTCCTCCCGGCCACGCCGCTTGGTCCGTTTGTGGTGGGTAGTTCTGTAACGGCTGTGGTCAGATGAAGAAGGAGACCAAGGTCCAGCGTGGTAGGCGTTCATGATTTTTAATACAACTGAACACCGCAACAAAATAACAAATTTGAACAAAACGAAACAGTTCTGTCAGGTGTAGACACGAAACAGAAAACAACTACCCACAAAACCCAAACGAAAAAGGACAACTTATATATGATCCCCAATCAGAGACAATGATAGACAGCTGCCTCTGATTGGGAACCACACCAACATATAAATGTAAAGAAATAAAGAAACTAGAATGCCCACCCTAGTCACACCCTGGCCTAACCAAGACAGAGAATAAAAGCCACTCTATGGCCAGGGCGTGACAGCAGCGCTTTAGTTAATCCAACAATTGCGTGATTTCCATCCAGCCTTTTGATGGGGTCGGGGAAGTGCCAATTATTATCCATTAAGTTGAAATCTCTTAAGGATCGGACCCTTTTTCTCAATTTTCATCTAAAATGACATACCCAAATCTTACTGTCTGTAGCTCAGGACCTGAAGCAAGGATGTGCATATTATTGATACCATTTGAAAGGAAACACTTTGAAGTTTGTGGAAATGTGAAATTATTGTAGGAGAATATAACACATTAGCTCTGTTTTTTTCCATCATCTTTGAAATGCAAGAGAAAGACAATTATATGACTTAGGAGTCTAGGCGCAATTTAGATTTTTGCCACTAGAAGGCAGCAATGGATGTGCAAGGTCTTAGGCAGATCCAATGAACCATTGCATTGCTGTTCAAAATGTTGTACCAAGTCTGCCAAAATGTGCCTAATTGGTCAATTGATACATTTTCAAGTACATAACTGCACTTTCCTCAAACAATAGCATGGGGGGGGGTCACAGCTCCCATAGAGGTTTTAATTACTTGAGTAAAAGTTTAAGGGCAGCCATGTCATAGGTTGCCAGTTCTGCTCCAGAGATGGCCTAAGGAAGAAGAGGAGGGATGGGAGGTTATTGTAGTGGTGGTGGTGGTGGGCAGAGAATGACCAGAGCTTGGTAATTACATATACTATAATGTCCACCTTTCCACAGAAACAAAAGTGCCTCATCATGTGACTGGGGCCTCTCCCTGCTCTCATCCTGCCATTTAACCCTGAGACAAGTTAATGGTCAGATGGCGCGAGAGTCTCGCTGTCGGGTTAAGTTATTAGACATGGTGAAGGGAGAGTCTGAATGTCACTTCAGAAATGTCACCGTGTGAAAAGTGGTGTGTCTGACGTCTGTAAGACAGATCTTTAACTCTCTCGGTATTCTGGTCACTTCCTGATATGAGATGATTTCAGTTAAAGGCCCCGGAGTGGCCCGCCCCCATGTGGTGCAAGAAAAGGTCAGGACAAGACTAGGTCCCCCGTCTGGAATTTAAAGGACTGCTCTGACTCCTCATCTCTTATTTACCTCCTCTCTTCCACTCTCCCTTGTTCACTGCCCCTGTGGAATGCTGGGTTGTTTGATTGTTCTCTCTCTCTCTCTCTCTCTCTCTCTCTCTCTCTCTCTCTCTTTCCTCCCTTGATCATTGACTCATCCTGCTTTTCTATAGACATGCTCTGAGAGAGAAACAGACCAATTACAACACCAGCCTTATCAACTTAAATTAAAGACCTCCTCGTCAACTTAAATTCTGGGGACATGGGAGGTCTCTTAGGTGTCACAGCTTATGTACACAACTCAAACTCCTGGCAAGGAGGGGTTGCAGTGAAAAAAAGAGACATCTATTGTATTCTACTTAGCACATTTTCTCCCCTGTTGCAATTGTGGGTCCCGGCTCAAAATGAGCTTTCAGACTTAGTTCCCTTACAACGCTGCAAAGGCTATTAAAGGGGAAGGGACGTAATGTTGGTTCAGCATTTTGATACACATCGCTGTTCTTTCTCCCCCACAACCTTTCTATTTAAAGCACTTACTGTAGGAAATGTTTTGCCAGGGGTGGCCCAGCAGTGCCCGAGCTAAAACACAATCTAAAACCCAGCAGTGCCAGAGCTAAAACACAATCGCATACTCTATTTACAAGCATTTGTCCCATGAATAATACAACACTAAACCACAAGCCCCAGTCAGAAAAAAGGGCCAGCTCACCTCCACCGTCGGGCAAAAAGAACAGTAAGCTCTGTCCATGCATTGTCAGCCGGTTACAAACAGTACCTTTCAGTGGGAGGTGAAATATGTCATTTTAAATTGTGAAACTTATGAGACCAAGGATGGTAATGAAACCAAACTTGATAATGACGTGTCTGGAAACCTTTACCAAGATTACTAAATAAACTTGCCAAAAGCTTGCAATGTCAATCTTGCAAATTTATTCATACAATTCTTCCCAAAGGGGCTTTAGGTTTGTCTGTGTATTTTGTTAAGCCCAATAAATATTCAGAGTACAGAGCTGTCTGTACTGTCAACATAATACTATTCTCCATGCGCAAGGACATCGGGCTGTTTTGTAATGCCTGCGCATCAGTCGACCTTCTTATCCGCACTGCTGGAATAACACTACAGTGTACACTGAGTGTACAAAACATTAAGAACACCTGTCACATATTGAGTTGCACCCCCGTTTGCCTTCAGAACAGCCTCAATTCTTCAGGGCAGGGACTCCACAAGGGGTCAAAAGCCTTCCACAGGGATGCTGCCCCATGTTGACTCCAATGTTTCCCACAGTTGTGTCAAGTTGACTGGATGTCTTTTGGGTGGTGGACCATTCTTGATACACACAGGAAGCTGTTGAGTGTGAAACCCAGCAGCGTTGCAGTTCTTGACACAAACCTGTGCTCCTGGCATCTACTGCCATACCCCGTTCAAAGGCACTTAAATATTTTATCTTGCCCATTCACCCTCTGAAGGGCACACGCACACAATCCATGTCTCAAGGCTTATAAATCCTCCTTTAACCCATCTCCTCCCCTTCATCTACGCTGATTGAAGTGGATTTAACAGGTGACAACAATAAGGGATCATAGATTTCACCTGGATTCACCTGGTCACTCTATGTTCATAATGTGTTGTACACTCAGTGTTTGTGTTGATGAATAACATTCATCGTCGGTAATTTTCTCATTGTTATTACGGAAATCGGAGAAACTGATTCACTATGAGGTGCGTTACCAAAGGATGATGACTGCTGGGAATGAAAATCTACTGGTGGAGTCTATATTTTGCTGCAGCTGGAGTATCTATGATATATTAATAGGTGAACAGATGCTAGACAGAGAGACAGACAGAGAGAGGTAGAGAGAGAGATGGAGAGACCGAGAGAGAGAGTGAGAGAGAGAGAGAGAGAGGGAGAGAGAGATAGAGATGGAGAGACCGAGAGAGAGAGTGAGAGAGAGAGGAGACAGAGAGAGAGCTTCCTATCAAATCTAAAAATCTCAAATAGAAAACGAGAGATGGGGAGAGAGAGAGATGACAAATGGTTTGATGAAGAATGCAAAAATCTAAGAAAGAAATTGAGAAAGATAGAGACCCGGAAAACCTGAGATAGAGATGGAGAAGGAGCATGTCAGAAATCAGCTCAAGTAATTGAAGAATCCATAGAGATGGAGAGAATTATCTATTCAAAATGGAGAGAGAGCTCTATAACAAAGAATAAAGAACAAAAACATATACATGATCAAATACAGAGAATCAACTATTAAAGACTACCAGAACCCACTGGATTCTCCAATTACATTGGAGTTACAGAGGCCTGTGGTGTTGAGAGAGATCAAATATACAGAGAGATGGGGAGACAGAGAGTGGATCTCGTCAACAGATG
Source organism: Oncorhynchus masou masou (assembly GCF_036934945.1). Lineage (NCBI taxonomy): Eukaryota > Metazoa > Chordata > Actinopteri > Salmoniformes > Salmonidae > Oncorhynchus > Oncorhynchus masou. The sequence goes on from NC_088238.1 coordinate 52,458,512, forward strand.
AAAATCCTCTGGGAGATAGATGAGATGATGGGGAGATAGAAAGCAAAGATGTTGAGCCTTTGAGAGAGCTATACAAACTGATGGAAAGTGGTGTTGGGAGAGATAGAGAGAGAGAGATAGAGAGGGATGAGAGATGAATGGGACAAAATGGGACAAACACCAAATGTCTGCTGTTTTGAGACTCTACAGCAGCACTAGATCAGAATTCTGCAAAAATAGTAAGACCTCCAGTGTACAACTAGAGTAGAACACCAAATAATGCATGCAGAGCAGAATTAGGCTAAAAATACCGATAGACCCACTAATTATCAAAATCCAGAAAAGAGCAGTTAAATTCTATAACCACCTAAAAGAAAGCGATTCCCAAACCTTCCACAACAAAGCCATCACCTACAGAGAGATGAACCTGGAGAAGAGTCCCCTAAGCAAGCTGGTCCTGGGGCTCTGTTCACAAACACACCCTACAGAGCCCCATGACAGCAGCACAATTAGACCCAACCAAATAATGAGAAAACAAAAAGATAATTACTTGACACATTGGAAAGAAGTAACAAAAAAACAGAGCAAACTAGAATGCTATTTGGCCCTACACAGAGAGTACACAGTGGCAGAATACCTGACCACTGTGACTGACCCAAAATTAAGGAAAGCTTTGACTATATACAGACTCGGTGAGCATAGCCTTGCTATTGAGAAAGGCCACCGTAGGCAGACATGGCTCTCAAGAGAAGACAGGCTATGTGCTCACTGCCCACAAAATGAGGTGGAAACTGAGCTGCACTTCCTAACCTCCTGCCCAATGTATGACCATATTAGAGAGACATATTTCCCTCAGATTACACAGATCCACAAAGAATTCGAAAACAAATCCAATTTTGAAAAACTCCCATATCTACTGGGTGAAATTCCACAGTGTGCCATCAGAGCAGCAAGATTTGTGACCTGTTGCCACGAGAAAAGGGCAACCAGTGAGGAACAAACACCATTGTAAATACAACACATATCTATGCTTATTTATTTTATCTTGTGTCCTTTACCATTTGTACATTGTAAAAACACTGTATATATATATATAATATGACATTTGAAATGTCTTTATTGTTTTGAAACTTCTGTATGTGTGATGTCTACTGTTAATTTTTATTTTTTATATATTATTACCTTACTTGCTTTGGCAATGTTAACACATGTTTCCCATGCCAATAAAGCCCCTTGAATTGAATTGAATTGAATTGAGAGAGAGAGAGAGATGGAGAGACCTAGAGAGAGAGTGAGAGAGAGAGAGAGAGAGAGAGAGAGGGATAGATAGAGATGGAGAGAGAGAGAGAGAGATAGAGATGGAGAGACAGAGAGACAAACACAGAGGTAGAGAGACAGAGAGAGAGAGGAGAGAGAGAGAGAGCAAGAGAGACCTCTCTGATGAGGATAGGCTACCCGTCCTGTTGGGGGAGGACACAGAGAGCTGTGGGTTGGCAGCGCACTACATTGCTGCCTGCCATAAGACGAGGGACAGTGTCTGACGGACCAATCAACCTGCACATGTCCTCTACTGTATTCTTATTGTTAAATGTATGGTTATTTTGACACTTGGTTATTGTTGTTACTGTTGTCCCGTTGACAATTTGATTCTCATTATTATAGACAGAGAGAGAGAGAGAGAGAGAGAGAGAGAGAGAGAGAGAGAGAGAGAGAGATAGAGATAGAGATAGAGATAGAGATAGAGATGGAGAGAGAGAGAGATAGAGATGGAGAGACAGAGAGAGAGGTAGAGATAGAGATGGAGAGACAGAGAGAGAGTGGTAGAGAGATAGAGATGGAGAGACAGAGAGAGAGAGAGAGATAGAGATGGAGAGACAGAGAGAGATAGAGATGGAGAGACAGAGAGAGAGAGGCAGAGAGATAGAGATGTAGAGACAGAGAGAGAGAGGTAGAGAGAGATGGAGAGACAGAGAGAGAGAGAGAGAGAGAGACATAGAGATGGAGAGACAGAGAGAGAGGTAGAGAGAGGAGAGAGAGGAGAGAGATAGAGAGAGGGGAGAGAGAGATGGAGAGACAGAGAGAGGTAGAGAGATAGAGATGGAGAGACAGAGAGAGATAGAGATGGAGAGACAGAGATAGAGGTTGAGAGGTAGAGATGGAGAGAGATAGAGAGAGGGGAGAGAGAGATGGAGAGACAGAGAGAGAGGTAGAGAAAGGAGAGAGATAGAGAGAGGGGAGAGATAGAGATGGAGAGACAGAGAGAGAGGGGAGAGATAGAGATGGAGAGACAGAGAGAGAGAGGTAGAGAGATAGAGATGGAGAGACAGAGAGAGAGAGGCAGAGAGATAGAGATGGAGAGGTAGAGAGGTAGAGAGAGAGGAGAGAGATAAAGAGAGGGGAGAGATAGAGATGGAGAGACAGAGAGAGAGAGAGGTAGAGAGATAGAGATGGAGAGACAGAGAGAGAGAGATAGAGATGGAGAGACAGAGAGAAAGGTAGAGAGAGATGGAGAGACAGAGAGAGAGAGAGAGAGAGAGAGAGAGATAGAGATGGAGAGACAGAGAGATGTAGAGAGGTAGAGATGGAGAGACAGAGAGAGAGAGAGAGAGAGAGAGAGAGAGAGAGATGGAGAGACAGAGAGAGATGTAGAGAGAGAGAGATGGAGAGACAGAGAGAGAGGTAGAGAGAGAGAGATGGAGAGACAGAGAGAGAGGTAGAGAGAGAGAGATGGAGAGACAGAGAGAGAGAGAGAGATGGAGAGACAGAGAGAGAGGTAGAGAGATAGAGATGGAGAGAAAGAGAGAGAGGTAAAGAGAGAGAGATGGAGAGACAGAGAGAGAGGTAGAGAGAGAGAGATGGAGAGACAGAGAGAGAGAGAGAGAGAGATGGAGAGATAGAGAGATAGGTAGAGAGATAGAGATGGAGAGACAGAGAGAGAGGTAGAGAGAGAGAGATGGAGAGACAGAGAGAGAGGTAGAGAGGTAGAGTTGGAGAGACAGAGAGAGAGGTAGAGAGATAGAGATGGAGAGACAGAGAGAGAGGTAGAGAGAGAGAGATGGAGAGACAGAGAGAGAGGTAGAGAGAGAGATGGAGAGACAGAGAGATAGACACAGCCGTTCTATATTACAGCGTTCCAAGAGCATCAAAAGGAGCAGTCTCTAACTTGTACATCTTTGTACTTCTGTTGTACAGAACCATCCATAACTCATACACAGCACGTTACTATGGATACTAACTGGGCCGCCTACTGAGAATAACACCTGTCCATCCCATATCTGCATAATGCAGTCAGCAAAGCATATCATCAAACTAATTACACAAGTCCACATCACAGTTACAGAGAGAGCGAAACAGAGAGAGAGAGACAGAGGGAGAGAGAAAGAGAGAGAAAGAGAGAGAGAGAGACAGAGGGAGAGAGAAAGAGAGCGAAAGAGAGAGAGACAAAGAATGAGAGAGAGAGAGAAAGAGAGAGAGACAAAGATAGAGAGAGAAAGAGAGAGAAAGAGAGAATGAGAGAGAGAGAATGAGAGAGAAAGAATGAGAGAGAGAGAGAGAGAGAGAGAGAGAGAGAAAGAATGAGAGAGAGACAGAGAGAGAGAGAATGAGAGAGAAAGAATGAGAAAGATACAGAGTTGGGGGGATGGGAAAGAGAGAGAGATGGGAAAGAGAGAGAGAGAGAGAGAGAATAGGAGAACTGCAGAAGCAAGAGAGAACCAGAGATGGTATGGCGGGAAAGAGGGAGATCATTCAATAAGAATGACTGCAACACACGCCCATAGTGGTTTAGACAAACACACCAGATTCAACTAGACATCAGGCCCTCACTGAGTTGAATCAGGTGTTTTTGTCTGGGGCTACAACAAATTGTGTGCTGTTGGGTGTACTGGAGGACCAGAGTTGGTAACCACTGGACTAGTCCATAGGTAGTCCAACAAGATCATTCAGTGTTTTCATCCTCTGTCCCTGATAGCGCCTCGAACAGGGTTCCATTGCTATTTACATATTCCAAGGAACCATCTTGGATTTCACACCTCAAAGAAGTGTTTCAATCAAGCGGTTCAATACTTCTGATTTCCCCACTGTAAAAACAATGGGACATATTGGAATGCCGCGGACACAAATCAATATAGTTTCATTTGTGAATGTTATGCCATTGGGCTGGGTGAATTGATGTTAATAACTGGGCGTTGTACCGTTGTAAAGGGATGATGTATTCTCAGAGTGATCTCAATAGAATAAGGAGAGTTCAGAAGAAATAAAGTGGATGGTCTGAGAAAAGAGCATTGATCTGTTTGATATAATGCCTCGTTGGAGTTCCCAGCATGAGCTGGGTATTGATTTGGAATTCCTAAGAAAGTATAAATCAGATGAATGTTCAGCTCATGATAGTGTAGGAACCTAGGATTTAGAGCCATGACATATCAGCATTAAACCTCAATGCATGGAACCATTCTGACCGGACAAGGAATCTTATATTGAAAGAAGAGAGAGCTGGGTTTATTCCCACAGTCAGACTAACTTTCCCACTTTGAAAGAAGTGTGGGTTTTTTTCTCACTCCATTGTTTTCTGGTTGAGACTACAAATTAGAGCATTGTAAATGAATGTAAACGCAGTAAAAGACTCAGAGTGCACCACTGTAATAACTAGAGCACATACACACACATGCACGCGCACACACACACACACACACACACACACACACACACACACACACACACACACACACACACACACACACACACACACACACACACACACACACACACACACACACACACACACACACACACACTCATTCAATTAAATCCGGGCGAGTGAAAAGGGCCTTAGCGAAAACAGACCGGGAGCTCCAGCTCTTTTCCAGTTGAAGGTTAGAGTTTACAGCTGTGGGCAAATCATCCCCAGTAAATAAGCCTGTTGTCCCGCTGCTCGCGAAAAGGAGCAAAATATCAATAGGATTCTTCTCCGTTGCAGCCGAGGGTCCCCGGACGGATCGTAATAACTGAAAACCTCGTAAAAAAGATAGACGGAAAGAGAGAGAAAAATGTATTAAAACGTCAGGAGCTGGGTCTGTGCTGTTAAACATGGCGCATTGTATATTAGGAAGACCTGTGGAGATCAATGATTTGTCGTTTACGTTGGCCTCCAATTATTTATGATCTCACTAGCCATTCCTTATTCAGCTCCGCTTTAGAATGCCTGATTTTTTACACCTTACAAATTCCATTACAGATTTAGTGATTAAGCGGGACTGGACTTTTTCAGGGAGGGGTGGGGGAGAGGTGGTGGGGGTAGTGTCTCTTGATCCAGCTCATGAGCGCACGGGCAGGGATACATACACACTCAAGCATGGATGGTAGGAATGAAGCAAGGCCAATGGAGAGGAGAGAGGTGAGGGTGTCCAACCTGATGATCTATATAAGATGCTTGTGTTTGGCTCTGATATCAACATGGTATGTGGGTTCGGATGAGAGAAATAGAGAGCAAAAAGAAGGTGTGGGCTACGGGGAGGGTGACAATATTCATATTCAATATTAAAATAATAATGTCGACTAATATTCTAGGCTCAGAGTCCCAGTCCATACTCCCCTTCCGCAAAGGTCATTATATCAGTGGCTCCACTGACAGACGCTCTCTGGTGCTTGCACAACACACACGCCCTATCAACCACCTTGCCAATGTACTGTATCCATTCCTATGAGTCGTCGGTTTACTTCAGCAGACCAGTATTGTTCTGATGAGGGTTCCTCTTGGCTGGCTGACTGGCTGCAGACGTGCAGGGGTGAGTGTGTGTGTGTGTGTGTGTGTGTGTGTGTGTGTGTGTGTGTGTGTGTGTGTGTGTGTGTGTGTGTGTGTGTGTGTGTGTGTGTGTGTGTGTGTGTGTGTGTGTGTGTGTGCGTGCGTGCGTGCGTGCGTGCGTGCGTGCGTGCGTGCGTGCGTGTGTGTGTGTGCGTGTGTGTGTGTGTGTGTGCGTGTGTGTGTGTGCGCGCGTGTGTGTGCGCGTGTGTGTGTGTGCGCGTGTGTGTGTGTGTGCGTGTGTGTGTGTGTGTGTGCGCGTGTGTGTGTGTGTGTGTGTGTGTGTGTGTGTGTGTGTGTGTGTGTGTGTGTGTGTGTGTGTGGAAGGGAGTGTTTGACTATGAGCTGAGGCAGCTTATGTTTGGTGCCAACGTGTGTGTGAGTGTATGTGAGTGTGAGTGTGTGAGTGCGTGTGTGTGTGTGTGTTTATGTCGAGCAGCAGGCGAGAGATGAACAGCCTCCTTAATGACTCTCGGTCTCTGCATGTCTGGGTCCACTCTGGGTCCAGATCACTGAGGCTAAAACACTGAGGAGAGACCAACACCACGGACACAGACCACCACAGAGAAACAGTCATCCATTCAATGATGCCTGAAACATACCCCAGGCTGTCTGTGTCTGTCTGTCTCAGTATTTGTATGTTGTGTGTGTGTGTGTGTGTGTGTTTGTGTCAGTGGTGGCTGCTGAGGGGCCATTGGCTTAATCACCTAGGCACCACACTGGGTCCATTTAGTCATCTGGGGACATCACACTTGTCATTGCCATCATGTACAGGAAAATAAACCACCGGAGAAGGAACGGATAACAAATTGTTCCTCTGAGCCAGACATGGACCAGTGATGTCCGATGTGTTAAAGAGCTATGAATCAATCTATGGCAAAAGCTGCCCTTGACAAAGAGGGCCCTCTATGTTGGACAAGAAGCCAAGACATTGAGGGGAGAAGTAAAGAACATTAGCTACCACCATTTTATAGTTTTTCAATGAAGAGTTACTGTGCTGTACTGTGTTTCATCAGTGTGTGTTTTATTGTATTTCAATGAAGAGTTACTGTGCTGTACTGTGTTTCATCAGTGTGTGTTTTATTGTATCTCAATGAAGAGTTACTGTGCTGTACATCGTGTGTGTTTGTGGTTGAAACGTACAGTATAGTTACTTAATATTCTTGTCATGGAAGCACCACAATGCATTCCAGAAATATACAAGGCATTAAGAAGCAGGGTTGGACTTAATTCGAGTTCTGAAATATAAAAAAAACTTTTAAAAAATTGCTTCTACTTTTCAGTTTATTGAGAAGCCATTGAAAATAAATGCAATTTTTTTATATAACTGAATTGCAATTTAATTTTACTTCCTAAATTGACTGCCTTCAATTCCAAATGAGGCCAATCCTGTTAAGAAGCGGCAATTCAATGTCAGTCGTGTTTTTGGGGAGGAGATGCATTTATATTTGTAAAGAAGAGTGTTCTGCGGCTCACGGCATTAACAGGGCGTCATGGTGTGGAGTGATCATTATCAATCACAGTAACCGTCTGCACCTGTGTGTGTGTGAGTAAATGTTATGCCGTGTGCATGTATGTGTTGATTGGTGTGTGGGAGGGAAGGAGGGGGGAGAGGGGATCACAAAATGCTTGAAGCAATAAACAGGAAAAGAGGGAAAAAGGAGGAGAAATAATTTCTTCCTGAAAGGCCCGTTGCTGGGCCTCCTAAAGACACTGACGTCAGGGACACCCTAGACCTCTGACCTCCTTCAAGTCATCCATAATCAACAACCTCTTGCTGAGGAACTCCTACACACAAAGGAAGGTTAGGGCCTCTGACACACTCTGCCCTAGGTTTGGATAGTAGCAAAAGGTGACGTTGACCGATGCATTGCGTAGGAAAGCCGCAAATGATGTCTGTTTCCATTGCCATCGTGGAATGCATCATAACAGGTGAAAGTGACACATTAAACGTACTGGTACTTTCTCTTTCCTACTGGGGCAAGTAAGGCGCTACCCTGGAGCCACTCCGCTGATCACTGATCACAGCAACAGCTATGTTTGTCATTTTGGTTGTAAGAGTTGATCAGCGACTGTATTTATTCAAATGTAATAACCATATTATTTTGTATTTGTTATAATGCAACTTTGAATCAGGACAAACTCCCAAATGCTGGGAACTGAAGAAATGAGAAGCCTTGAGTGGTTGAAACAACTAGGACCTTAACAATACGTGATTCCCCATCGAATGCTCAGGTTGAACTTAAGGTGAAAAACGCATGATGAAAAAAGGCTACCCTATCCTGAGCCACGTAAAGGACTGTGTGTATGTGTGTGTGTGTGTGTGTGTGTGTGTGTGTGTGTGTGTGTGTGTGTGTGTGTGTGTGTGTGTGTGTGTGTGTGTGTGCGTGCGTGCGTGCGTTTGCGTGCGTGCGTGCGTTTGCGTGCGTGCGTTTGCGTGCGTGCGTGCGTGCGTTTGCGTGCGTGCGTGCGTTTGCGTGCGTGCGTGTGTTTGCGTGCGTGCGTGCGCGTGTGTGTGTGTGTGTGTGTGCGTGCGTGCGTGCGTGCGTGTGTGTGTTTGCGTGTGTGCGTGCGTGCGTGCGTGTGTTTGCGTGTGTGTGTGTGTGTGTGTGTGTGTGTGCGTGTGTGCTTGTGTGTGTGCATGTGTGTGTGTGTGTGTGTGTGCATGTGTGTATTCAGACAACGTGTCGCAACAGCCAGTCAGATTTGGCACTCTAACTAATCAGACGTTTGAAGCTGTGATTTACAAACCATCAACAAACACAATTGACTAATATAACACGTGATCCAAGTGCTCCAATAAATAATTGCTTTCACCCGTCTCCCTCTTCCCTCCCTTCCTCTCCTCTTCAATGTGCAACGAGACGCTAGGCCTTTGATAACGCTAGCAAGTGGAGGGAGTGGGTCTCGAAGCAATTACCTCCGGCATTAATTGCCCTTTAATATGTGTTACGGTGAAGAAGCAATCAGTTTGGTAATTATGCTATGACGACCTGGAAAACGCCACCAATCCGTTCTGCCACAAAGCCATACAGTCTCTTTTGATTGGAGTCGAGCGTAGTTCAGTTGTTCACCCTGAGGACACAATTGGCCAGATGCTAGCTACGCTAACCTACCAAAGCCATACCTCAGGTAAACTGCCTCACGGACAAGTACATATGTCTCCAAATGGCGGCAAAGCATTCTAGCTTTTTATTGATATCTCAGGTTCTAAGAGAGGAAAACGACTCCGACCAATGAAGTAGGTGGTGGTGAGACTGGGTCTGAATGCCACGCTGTAGGTTGTGACGATGAAATGGAATGTACAGCAGAGATTGATTCCAATCAAATACATTCAGAACACAATTGTTGCATGTGGAAAATAAGATTTTCTTACCACAGTTATGTTATTTGAACAACCCTTTTAAATGCATATCACTGGGACACCTCAAGTGATGACATCCCATTCCCCTGCCACTATCTCCTGAGAACCACAAAATACAGCCGCCAGTCCACCAAGATTTTTCCATCCCTCTCTCTTTGGGAGGCCAGAGTTGGCTCTCTACCATATGCTCCAACATCATTCCACTGTCTCTCTACTTTCCCCCTTTCATCCCTCCAGTCCCCCGGTGTCTGGGACGGAGCAGATAGTGATCCCCATCCTTGTATTTGTTTCTCGTTCCAGAGGATTTTCACCCAGTAAAGGAGCTGCATTACTTGTATTTACGGTCCTGTATGAACTACAGCCACTGGGTTACGAGCGATTCACACTGCATTTCTCGCCTAACGAGCCACTCGTTAATTGCTCGGGTAGGAGCCGTCTCTCCCAGGGCCCCCGTCTTACGAATGCAGCGGAAGAGACGTGAGCGGCGGCAGGGGGGAATATAAACAACACCAACAATGAGATGATGAGGGGAACAGGAGAGAGAGAGAGAGAGAGAGAGAGAGAGAGAGAGAGAGAGAGAGTGATATTCTTCTAAGGTCCCTTCAGGTACACTATATATACAAAAGTATGTGGACACCCCTTCAAATTAGTGGATTTGGCTATTTCAGTCACACCCGTTGCTGACAGGTGTATGAAATCGACCACACAGCCATGCAACAGACATCAGCAGTAGAATGGCCTTACTGAAGACCTTTCAACGTGGCTTTCAACGTGGCACCATCATAGGACGCCACCTTTCCAACAAGTCAGTTCATCATATGTCTGCCCTGCTAGAGCTGACCCCGGTCAAGTCAAAGTGATGTTATTGTGAAGTGGAAACGTCTAGGAACAACAACGGCTCAGCCGCAAAGTGTGGGCCACACAAGGTCCCAGAACGGGACCGGCGAGTGCTGAAGAGCATACCAACTGTAAAGTTTGGTGGAGGAGGAATAATGATCTGAGGCTGTTTCTCATGGTTTGGGCTAGGCAGCTTCGTTCCAGTGAAGGGAAATATTAATGTTTCAGTATACAATGACATTATAGATGATTCTGTGCTTCCAACCTTGTGGCAAAAGTTATACTTTGTGGCAACAATATTAACAGGCCCTTTCCTGTTTCAGCACGAGAATTCCCTCGTGCACAGAATGAGGTCCATACAGAAATGGTTTGTCGAGATTGGTGTGGACAAACTTGACTGGCCTGCACAGAGCCCTGACCACAATCCCATCAAACACCTTTTGGATGAATTGGAATGCCGACTGCGAGGCAGGCTTAATCGCCCAACCTCACAAACGTTTTATTTAACCTTTATTTAACTAGGCAAGTCAGTAAAGAACAAATTCTTATTTACAATGATGGCCTAGGAACAATGGGTTAACTGCCTTGTTCAGGTGTTAGAAAAACAGATTTTAACCTTGTCAGCTCGGGGATTCGATATATAAACCTTTCGGTTACTGGCTCAACGCTCTAACCACTAGGCTACCAGCCACCCTAATGCTCTAACCACTAGGCTACCAGCCACCCTAATGCTCTAACCACTAGGCTACCAGCCACCCTAATGCTCTTGTTGCTGAATGGAAGCAAGTCCCCGCAGCAATGTTCCAACATCTAGTGGAAAGCCTTCCCAGAAGAGTGGAGGCTGTTGTAGCAGCAATGTTCCAACATCTAGTGGAAAGCCTTCCCAGAAAAGTGAAGGCTGTTGTAGCAGCAAAGGGGGGACCAACTCCATATTAATGCCCAGGATTTTGGAATGAGATGTTCGTCAAGCAGTGGTGTAGTTCTGGTGAGGAGAGTTTCTTTTCTTTATCAGATCAGTGGTACGGTTTTGTTTCTGCTTTCTGTACACTGTGTCTCACGACCCTGTCTACTAATGTCTTCAGCATTTACTTTAGTGTTTTTCAAGGGTAAGATGGACACAGGCAAGACTATTATCTAGTTATATTCTCTGGAGCCAGAGAGTTTCCAGGCTGTGTTTTCCATGTTAAAGTTGCGTTGAACACAGTACGGCTGCAAAGGTTCAGGCTCGACGTTCAAATTACAGAGAGAAGAGACATCTGACCCCTCAAATGAATCTCTCTTTCATTTCAGTCTTCTCCGGAGCAGATTGGCAACTTTCAGAGACGTCCCAGTTTGGTAGAGGGGGCTGAGACCCAGTGATGATCAGTCACCGATTCCTGTCAGCAAGACGTGATGCTACATGCATCTCAATAATCAGCTCTGATCAAGACTGCTGAGAGTTAGAGAGAATGATGCTGCTGCTGCTGGTTGGTGATAGTTATGGCTGTTAAAGGGCTGGTACTACCAATCTATTTCCTATAGACCATAAAGCCTACAATATTAGCCTAGCTAGAACATGGACTGACTGACTGATTGACAGGACTGACTCTGGGCCTATACACTTACCGCATTGCAAACTACATCACGACTCCACTCTCCCTAATAATCTTCTGCAACAGCAGGCTTACCATGATAATACCACAGAGTTTCTAAACCCAAAGGTGCAACATCTCGAAGCTTCTGGGAACGCTTGCGAAACAGACCAAGCAGAACAGACCGCGGTTTGAGATGTCAATTAGAGAAGTGAAAAATGCTTCGTTAGTTGTTAATTTTTTTCGAAATCTAAAGACACAACCTAGATTGGAGCCCATGTCTTAAGCAGTTGAACTTGTTATTACTCCAACCTAATGAAAGTGACAAACTGACACCTTTTCATTTTTGTCAAAAACAACGCAGTTCAGTGCGACCGTGAGACCCGATGACATGTGAGCTTAGCTAGCCAACATTGCCGTGACATTGCCTACAAGTGTGATCTGGGATTTCTATTGGAGAAGCAGTTTTAGCTATCTACATACAGTCTTTGATGATACCATAGAAGCAGAAGAGGGAGAGATGAAGGAGAGAGAGTAGGAGGGAGGGAGATGGAGGAGAGAGAGGAGGGAGGGGGAGATGGAGGAGAGAGATGGAGGAGAGAGAAGGAGGGAGAGAGAGATGAAGGAGAGAGAGAGATGGAGGGAGAGATGGAGGAGGGAGGGAGGGAGGGAGGGAGGGAGGGAGGGAGGGTGTCTGAGAACTGCTGTGTTGCTGACCGACAAGCATGCCCTATGTGTTAGATGGCACGAAGCACCAGCAGCCGGCTATATTCGAACAACGCACCATGCAACTGAAAACACACACACACAGAGTATTCTCTGTTCAGACTTTCGCTGAATAGAACAGAAAAAGGAGCAATCAAATCCTTGGGCAGCTGCAAAACAAAGGGATCCTCTTAACCCCAGTGACTAACAAGGCCGGACGTGTCATTTCTTACAAATACAGCGTACACCCTCTGAGAACCATGGAGAAAAACATGTGAAGGACGACATGAACAGACGCAGCATCAGGTTAGCACGATGTGGCATAGACATGTACACACACGCGCACACACACACACACACACACACACACACACACACACACACACACACACACACACACACACGTGCACACACGTGCACACCCATGCGCACAGAACGCTGAAACCTAAGCCACACATTGTATGCACTTCCACAGCGGTACATTCTGACTTAGTTACTGAGGAATACTGTGGAATACCAAGTGCTCCATTTATACACTATGCAGATAAATGGACGAGTGCACCCGACACTGGCTGGGAATAACAAAGACTTTCACACAGAATGTGTATGTACGCGTGCGATACCCAGTTTCCCCACACACTCATCCAACAGAGATATCAGACGTCCACCTTCGCCAGGCTTTCCAGCTCAACATAGTGAACCCGTCACAGAGTGGGTCACTGGCAACAATACCACTCTACACAAACAGAGAGCCTCTCCAAAAGGACATGTCTCCAAATATCCTCTGTGGATTGCCTTTGTTTCATTCTCAGTTGAGTTCATAGGATGGAACACTAGGAAAAAATAAATATATGTGTTTTCGACAAACAAATGAAGAGAAGTAAACAGGTGGTTCTCTGTCTTTGGTTCAGCGTCCGACAGAGAGCTGTCAATCAATCCTTCTCTCTGAAGTCTCCAATGGTCTTCCATTGTTCCTGTTATGAGGAAGCTCTCATAAAACATGCAGATAGATACAAGAGGAAAACATGAGAGAGACAGAGCAGTAGTCTCCGGTCTGGATTGTATGTGAGTTGTCTAATATATAGTATAAAACAATTATCTTTTGCCATTTATTCAAATATAACTGCCAGAAATCCTTTCCCAGCTGTCTTAGCCCCAAAACTGAGTAACTCTGTAGTCAGACTCAAACGAGCAGAGCACGTAGTGTAAAAGTAACATCTGAGTCTGTGAGGAGAATGCCTAATGCACGAAGTGTGTGACCAAAGCACTGAAAATATCACATCTCCTATGCATTAGAAGAACTGCTGGAGGGCTTGGGCCTCAACAACAGGCGTCAGAACAGCCCTTAGAACAGCTAACCTGGGCACTTCCCATTTATCGCCCACAGCCTCCACACGTCACACCATGTTATGTCCACCAGGGAACAAAGGTGTGTGATTCTTCAAAGAGACTTACCTTCAGATAGAATGTGACCAATCCCATGCCAGTAACGGCGTCAGCCTCCGTAGAGCTTATCATGCAATAAAGATGATTGGATTAATGAAGACATTGAAATGTCTAGCCGTGCTTTTGTCCAGGCGTCTTGTTTCTGTGGTAATTTAGTGGTTTGTGGGAAATATTATCATAAACATCACTGTCAAATATTGTGTGGTAAATAGCCGACAACTTCAGTCTCTCCCGGCAGTTTTCTAGTAAATTCATATGTCTGTGTTCAGAATCGGTGAGTGGAGCAACAACGCTAGTTGACATCCAGGCTTGTGTAGGATTATAATTGAGTGCACTCTTGAAATGTAAAGATACTTTAGAAAAGAAGCCTCTCCTGCCCAAAGTAAGGAGTCGGAAACAACTGGATATATCTAGCTGTTAATCGGTCTCTCTACCAACCAAAACATGTGTGAGTGTTTTTGTGTGTGTCATGCTCACCCCTTTCATGTGAGCGAGGCTCATCTCCTTTGTGGCCATCTGGCTAAAGTGATAAAACACGCCGGGTGGAAGTCACACACACACACACACACACACACACACACACACACACACACACACACACACACACACACACACACACACACACACACACACACACACACTGGCTTCCACAGTTCTAAGGCCTCGCTCCTCTTTACAGCCAACAAGGGGGCCTGGACGGACGACCACAAAGAGCAGGCCGGGGAGAATCAATATGTTAATATAAGACTGGAATTTTAAAAAAGGGCTGAAATCCTTCCATTCTTTAAGCTTCTTTGAGGAGAATTCTATTGATTTTCATATCTCTTTTTAGGGGTGGTGGGTGGATGCGTGTGGAGGGTGAGCAGTGAGGGGTCACAGTGTGTGTCTGAGCATGCGTGTGAGTGAGTGTTTGCCTGTCTCAGTATGTCACTGTGTTGGAGGGGCAGATAACATAATTGCTCATCTCTGACTGTGTATGTGATCAAGACTGCAGTCACATGTGTAGCTGTGCTTATGAGATTAATTTTATTCTCAGGTACATTTCAAAGCGCGTGCCCGCTGCACTGCAGAATACTAAACACACTCCAATGGCAGAGCAACAGACCAAATATATAGTACCACACTGTTTGAGGAAAGGGTGTGTGTGTGTGTGTGTGTGTGTGTGTGTGTGTGTGTGTGTGTGTGTGCTTGTTTAAAGTAAATATGTAAACATGTAAACATGTGTGTTTAATATAAAGGTGTGTGTGTGTGTGTATAAAGGCACCTAAACATAAAGGCACCTTTAATATAAAGTAATATAAAGGCACCTTTAATATAAAGGCACCTAAACATGTGCACCTTTAATATGTGTGTGCACCTTTAATATGTATGCACCTAAACATGCTTGTTTAAAGTAAATATAAAGGCACCTAAACATAAAGGCACCTTTAATATAAAGGCACCTAAACATAAAGGCACCTAAACATAAAGGCACCTAAACATAAAGGCACCTTTAATATAAAGGCACCTAAATATAAAGGCACCTTTAATATAAAGGCAACTTAAACATAAAGGCACCTTAAATATAAAGGCACCTTAAACAAAAAGGCAAATTTAATATAAATGCACCCTAAATAATAAGGCAAATTGAATATAAAGGCAGCTTAAATATAAAGAAACCTTGAAAGCTATTCAAATGCTCAACACCTGCTCTTTTCTAAAGCATAACACATGTTATCAGAGAAAATGCTGTTCTTTTCAAACCAATGGCTGGGAAGTCATTCGAGAACACATACAATGATACATGAAGTTTAGCCACTCTATAGCCTAGGTCGAATGCAGGAGAAGAATCATGAACTATTGAGAGTACATTGTAAACCGCACACTGGTTCAGAGTAGTTACAGTACACTTCTAAACAGTCACTATTTTCAGATTCACAATGGTATGCATAGGCAAAAAGAGTTGGAGAACGTCAGGGGCTCCACTCGTACACAGTCCTACCTTGCATTGGTGGAGAAAGGAAAATTCCTTGAAAAGTGACACATTACGTCTTCAAATCAATGTTACACAAGCCAAGAAAGCTGAAGGACAGACGTCTTCAAATCAGATAACAAGACAGAATAGGAACTTGAATGTCACTGAGAGCAAATATATTGCAGTGAAAGAACGGTAAAGGTTTTTGTCTCTGCTCAAAGACGGCGGTGAAGGAAGTCTCTTCGGCTCTCAGAACGCTATGGAAGATACAGACAGGAACACAACAGCAGCACACAACACAACCATGCAGATAGTCAAGCTTATTAGTATATGGTCGGAGGAGAGAAGAGAAGTGAGACCAAGCCAGCAGCCAATAGCACTCTCAGTTTAATATATATCATAATATATGAAGGTGTCTGAGCCAACCTGAAAAAGACCTTTCAGACATCAAACTTAAACATCTCAAAATCAAATGTTAAGAAAAATAAAACCTGCTTTGCCCTTCAAAAGTTATCCTAATTGTGGCTAATTATATTTGAGAATGTTCCGCAACAGCACAAGCAATGGTCAGCAAACCAAAGGGATAGGGGCCTATTAGCGAGGCCCCGAGGTCCAGTGACCTAGTGTGCTGCGTCTCTGTTGGAAGCCGCTGATTGATGAAAGTCTGCCATTAGACAGTCAGTGGAACTGGTTTCATCAGAAATAAATGACTCCCTCAGTGTTAGTCCTCACTCTTCAGTCACCGGTTTGGTCATTTTAGCTCTACACTATGGAGGATACCATTAGACAAGGTAATGTCAATGTCGATATTCTCTTGGTTAGGAGGATGGTGAATAGACTTTGTAGTCGGTATGAAACATTGGTTTTACTGGGTGCCACGTCAGGTGGTAGCAATTGCTATAGAACGAGCTTGATCTCTAGGAGATATTATGGTGGTTTGTAAATGTGTAGAGACTTTGGGGCTGGCTGCTGGAGGGATTGCTCTCTCTCTACCCCCCCCCCCCCCCCCCCCACACACACACACACACACACACACACACACACATGTTCACCACTCTCGTTGGCCGCTTCTGGGCATCTCAGCCGACCTCAGCACCACAAACACCAATCTCTCCAATCTTTAAAAATACATCTGGATATTAAACTCACTAATAGCCCCACTGACACTTTGCTGAGCTAGGAGAGCATAGGCATCGGCGTGCCTCTCTTCCCCTCTCCTCCAATTATTCTACCCTCAAACTCATCACAGGCAAGATAAGAGGAGGTCAATATGGATCTGAGTTTAACTCCTTAATAAGCTAACAAAGTAAACGCACTGCTCTATGAACCTTGGACCGTATCTCTCTGGCCGTGTTCTAGATGAATTTAGCCTATGGATAGAATGCTAACTCACTCCAAATGAGCCTCTCATACTAACAAGCGTTCATATCCTAATGTGTCCACTAGGGAGGCGCCAGAGAGCTATCAAACACAGACCCAAAAGATACTTCAAACCAAACACGACATACTGTATATTACCTGCAACTGAAAGTAGTCTATACCCATTTATAAACTGGGTAGTTCAAGCCCTGAATGCTGATTCCTTGTTGCGTTGTGCCTAAGAACAGCCCTTAGCCGTGGTATATTGGCCATATGCCACAACCCCTAGGGGCTTATTGCTTAAATACAACCAGACCACTCTACACAACACAACACTTACACATCCTACACACAACCTTCACATAACATACACAACCTTCACACAACCCAGCACGGCGATGTTGTACTCACGGTCGCTACAGAAGGAGCCTCCATAGGACGTCATGGTGCAGTCGCAGGAGAAGCCCTCCCACTGCTGGAGACACACCCCCTGATTGTAGCAGGAGTCCTCCGTACAGGTGGTGCTAGGTCCTGGGGGGATTGGATGGAGAACAAGGTCATTGTACAACACACAACACTCACACATTTGTTGTATGTCAATCTATGTGAGGACATTGGAAAATAACTGTAATCATAAATCCTAAGGCAGAGGCAACATTCGCACTGAGCTAAAGGGTAGAGCTTCCGCTTTCAATGTGCGGGACTCTAACCCGGAAGATCATGAAAAATCCTGCTATGCCCTCCGGCGAACCATCAAACAGGAAAAGTGTCAATACAGAGCTAAGATTGAATTGTACTACACCGGCACCGACCCTCGTCTTGTGTGGCAGGGCTTGCAAACATTTACAGACTACAAAGGGAAGCACAGCCGCGAGCTGCCCAGTGACAAGAGCCTACCAGATGAACTAAATCACTTCTATGCTCACTTCAAGGCAAGCAACACAGAGGCATGCATGAGAGCATCAGCTGTTCCGGACTAATGTGGGATCACGCTCTCCATAGCCGACGTGAGTAAGACCTTTAAACAGGTCAACATTCACAAGGCTGCGGGGCCAGACGGATTACCAGGATGTGTGCTCCGGGCATGTGCTGACTAACTGGCAGGTGTCTTCACCGGCATTTTCAACATGTCCCTGATTGAGTCTGTAATACCAACATGTTTCAAGCAGACCACCATAATCCCTGTGCCCAAGAAGGGCAACCTGCCTAAATGACAACCGACCCGTAGAACTCACGTCTGTAGCCATGAAGTGCTATGAAAGGCTGGTAATGGTTCACATCAACACCATTATCCCAGAAACCCTAGACCCACTCCAATTTGCATACTCCCCAAACAGATCCACAGATAATGCAATCTCTATTGCACTCCACACTGCCCTTTCTCACCTGGACAAAAGAAACACCTACGTGAGAATGCTATTCATTGACTACATCTCAGCGTTCAACACCCTAGTACCCTCAAAGCTCATCACTAAGCTAAGGATCCTGGGACTAAACACCTCGCTCTTTAACTGGATCATGGACTTCCTGACGGGCCGCACCCAGGTGATGAGGGTAGGTAGCAACACATCTGCCACGCTGATCCTCAACACTGGAGCCCCTCAAGGGTGTGTGCTCAGTCCCCTCCTGTACTCCCTGTTCACCCACGACTGCGTGGCCAGGCACGACTCCAACACCATCATTAAGTTTGCGGACGACACAACAGTGGTATGCCTGATCACCGACAATGACGAGACAGAATAACAATTGTGCCAGAATAACAACCTATCCCTCAACGTAACCAAGACTAAGGAGATGATTGTGGACTACAGGAAACGGAGGAACAAGCACGCCCCCGTTCTCGTTGAGGAGCAGGTCACCAACAAACCCTTAATTGTCGAAACACACCAAGACAGTCATGAAGAGGGCACAACAGAGCCTATTCCCCCTCAGGAAACTAAAACAATTTTGCATGGGACTTCAGATCCTCAAAAGGTTCCACAGCTGCATCACTGCCTGGTACGGCAACTGCTTGGCCTCCGACCGCAAAGCACTACAGAGGGTAGTGCGTACGGCCCAGTACATCACTGGGCCTAAGCTGCTGCCATCCAGGACCTCTACACCAGGCGGTGTCAGAGAAAGGCCCTAAAAATTGTCCAAGTCCCCAGCCACCCCAGTCATAGACTGTTCTCTCTACAACCGCATGGCAAGCGGTACCGGAGTGCCAAGTCTAGGACCAAAAGGCTTCTCAACAGTCTTTATGCCAAAGCCATAAGACTCCTGAACAGGTAATCAAATGGCTACCCGAACTATTTGCATTATGTGCCTCCTCCCACCCCTTCTTTTACGCTACTGCTACTCTCTGTTTTTCTTATATGCATAGTCTTTTTAACTATACACTCATGTACATACTACCTCAACTAGCCCGACTAACCGGTGCCCCCGCACATTGGCTACCCGGACTATCTGCATTGTGTCCCGCCACCTCCGACCCGACAACCTCTATTTTACGCTTCTGCTACTCTCTGTTTATCATATACACATAGTCACTTTAACCATACCTACATGTACTGTACATACTACCTCAATCAGCTCGACTAACCGCTGCCTGTATATAGCCTCTCTACTGTATATAGCCTCTCTACTGTATATAGCCTCTCTACTGTATATAGCCTATCTACTGTATATAGCCTCTCTACTGTATATAGCGTCGCTACTGTATATAGCCTCTACTGTATATAGCCTCTACTGTATATAGCCTCACTACTGTATATAGCCTCTCTACTGTATATAGCCTCTCTACTGTATATAGCGTCGCTACTGTATATAGCCTCTCTACTGTATATAGCCTCTCTACTGTATATAGCCTCACTACTGTATATAGCCTCACTACTGTATATAGCCTCTCTACTGTATATAGCCTCTCTACTGTATATAGCCTCACTACTGTATATAGCCTATCTACTGTATATAGCCTCTCTACTGTATATAGCCTCACTACTGTATATAGCCTCTCTACTGTATATAGCCTCTCTACTGTATATAGCCTCTCTACTGTATATAGCCTCACTACTGTATATAGCCTCTCTACTGTATATAGCCTTACTACTGTATATAGCCTCTCTACTGTATATAGCCTCTCTACTGTATATAGCCTCTCTACTGCATATAGCCTCTCTACTGTATATAGCCTCTCTACTGTATATAGCCTCTCTACTGTATATAGCCGCTCTACTGTATATAGTCGCTCTACTGTATATAGCCTCTCTACTGTATATAGCGTCTCTACTGTATACAGCCTCTCTACTGTATATAGCCTCTCTACTGTATATAGCCTCTCTACTGTATATAGCCTTACTACTGTATATAGCCTCTCTACTGTATATAGCCTCTCTACTGTATACAGCCTCTCCACTGTATATAGCCTCTCTACTGTATATAGCCTCTCTACTGTATATAGCCTCTCTACTGTATATAGCCTCTCTACTGTATATAGCCTCTCTACTGTATTTGCCTTAATACTGTATATAGCCTCTACTGTATATAGCCTCTCTACTGTATATAGCGTCGCTACTGTATATAGCCTCTACTGTATATAGCCTCTACTGTATATAGCCTCACTACTGTATATAGCCTCTCTACTGTATATAGCCTCTCTACTGTATATAGCGTCGCTACTGTATATAGCCTCTCTACTGTATATAGCCTCTCTACTGTATACAGCCTCTCTACTGTATATAGCCTCTCTACTGTATATAGCCTCTCTACTGTATATAGCCTCTCTACTGTATATAGCCTTACTACTGTATATAGCCTATCTACTGTATATAGCCTCTCTACTGTATATACCCTTACTACTGTATATAGCCTCTCTACTGTATATAGCCTCTCTACTGTATATAGCCTCTACTGTATATAGCCTCTCTACTGTATACAGCCTCTCTACTGTATACAGCCTCTCTACTGTATATAGCCTCTCTACTGTATATAGCCTCTCTACTGTATATAGCCTATCTACTGTATATAGCCTCTCTACTGTATATAGTCTCTCTACTGTATATAGCCTCTCTACTGTATATAGTCTCTCTACTGTATATAGCCTCTCTACTGTATATAGCCTCTCTACTGTATATAGCCTCTCTACTGTATATAGCCTCTCTACTGTATATAGCCTCTCTACTGTATATAGCCTCTCTACTGTATATAGCCTCTCTACTGTATATAGCCTCTCTACTGTATATAGCCTTAATACTGTATATAGCCTCTCTACTGTATATAGCCTCTCTACTGTATATAGCCTCTCTACTGTATATAACCTCTCTACTGTATATAGCCTCTCTACTGTATATAGTCTCACTACTGTATATAGCGTCGCTACTGTATATAGCCTCTCTACTGTATATAGCCTCTCTACTGTATATAGCCTCTCTACTGTATATTGCCTCTCTACTGTATATAGCCTCTCTACTGTATATAGCCTTAATACTGTATATAGCCTCTCTACTGTATATAGCCTCTCTACTGTATATAGCCTCTCTACTGTATATAGCCTCTCTACTGTATATAGCCTCTCTACTGTATATAGCCTCTCTACTGTATACAGCCTCTCTACTGTATATAGCCTCTCTACTGTATATAGCCTCACTACTGTATATAGCCTCTCTACTGTATACAGCCTCTCTACTGTATACAGCCTCTCTACTGTATATAGCCTCTCTACTGTATATAGCCTCTCTACTGGATATAGCCTATCTACTGTATATAGCCTCTCTACTGTATATTTAGCCTCTCTACTGTATATAGCCTCTCTACTGTATATAGCCTCTCTACTGTATATAGCCTCTCTACTGTATATAGCCTCTCTACTGTATATAGCCTCTCTACTGTATACAGCCTCTCTACTGTATATAGCCTCTCTACTGTATATAGCCTCTCTACTGTATATAGCCTCTCTACTGTATATAGCCTCTCTACTGTATATAGCCTTAATACTGTATATAGCCTCTCTACTGTATATAGCCTCTCTACTGTATACAGCCTCTCTACTGTATATAGCCTCTCTACTGTATATAGCCTCTCTACTGTATATAGCCTCTCTACTGTATATAGCCTCTCTACTGTATATAGCCTTAATACTGTATATAGCCTCTCTACTGTATATAGCCTCTCTACTGTATATAGCCTCTCTACTGTATACAGCCTCTCTACTGTATATAGCCTTAATACTGTATATAGCCTCTCTACTGTATATAGCCTCTCTACTGTATACAGCCTCTCTACTGTATATAGCCTCTCTACTGTATATAGCCTCTCTACTGTATATAGCCTCTCTACTGTATATAGCCTCTCTACTGTATATAGCCTTAATACTGTATATAGCCTCTCTACTGTATATAGCCTCTCTACTGTATATAGCCTCTCTACTGTATATAGCGTTAATACTGTATATAGCCTCTCTACTGTATATAGCCTCTCTACTGTATATAGCCTCTCTACTGTATATAGCCTCTCTACTGTATATAGCCTTAATACTGTATATAGCCTCTCTACTGTATATAGCCTTTCTACTGTATATAGCCTCTCTACTGTATATAGCCTCTCTACTGTATATAGCCTTAATACTGTATATAGCCTCTCTACTGTATATAGCCTCTCTACTGTATATAGCCTCTCTACTGTATATAGCCTCTCTACTGTATATAGCGTCGCTACTGTATATAGCCTCTACTGTATATAGCCTCTACTGTATATAGCCTCTCTACTGTATATAGCCTCTCTACTGTATATAGCCTCTCTACTGTATATAGCATCGCTACTGTATATAGCCTCTCTACTGTATATAGCCTCTCTACTGTATACAGCCTCTCTACTGTATATAGCCTCTCTACTGTATATAGCCTCTCTACTGTATATAGCCTTACTACTGTATATAGCCTATCTACTGTATATAGCCTCTCTACTGTATATAGCCTTACTACTGTATATAGCCTCTCTACTGTATATAGCCTCTCTACTGTATATAGCCTCTCTACTGTATATAGCCTTTCTACTGTATATAGCCTCTCTACTGTATATAGCCTCTCTACTGTATACAGCCTCTCTACTGTATATAGCCTCTCTACTGTATATAGCCTCTCTACTGTATATAGCCTCTCTACTGTATACAGCCTCTCTACTGTATACAGCCTCTCTACTGTATATCCAAGAAACAAAGAGATCTTCTGTTGAATCTGACAATTAATCTTAATGGTTGTACAGTCATCTCAAATAAAACTGTGAAGGACCTCGGCGTTACTCTGGACCCTGATCTCTCTTTTGAAGAACATATCAAGACCATTTCAAGGACAGCTTTTTTCCATCTACGTAACATTGCAAAAATCAGAAACTTTCTGTCCAAAAATGATGCAGAAAAATTAATCCATGCTTTTGTCACTTCTATGTTAGACTACTGCAATGCTCTACTTTCCGGCTACCCGGATAAAGCACTAAATAAACTTCAGTTAGTGCTAAATACGGCTGCTAGAATCCTGACTAGAACCAAAAAATTTGATCATATTACTCCAGTGCTAGCCTCCCTACACTGGCTTCCTGTCAAAGCAAGGGCTGATTTCAAGGTTTTACTGCTAACCTATAAAGCATTGCATGGGCTTGCTCCTACCTATCTCTCTGATTTGGTCCTGCCGTACATACCTACACGTACGCTACGGTCACAAGACGCAGGCCTCCTAATTGTCCCTAGAATTTCTAAGCAAACAGCTGGAGGCAGGGCTTTTTCCTATAGAGCTCCATTTTTATGGAACGGTCTGCCTACCCATGTCAGAGACGCAAACTCGGTCTCAACCTTTAAGTCTTTACTGAAGACTCATCTCTTCAGTGGGTCATATGATTGAGTGTAGTCTGGCCCAGGAGTGGGAAGGTGAACGGAAAGGCTCTGGAGCAACGAACCACCCTTGCTGTCTCTGCCTGGCCGGTTCCCCTCTTTCCACTGGGATTCTCTGCCTCTAACCCTATTACAGGGGCTGAGTCACTGGCTTGCTGGGGCTCTCTCATGCCGTCCCTGGAGGGGGTGCGTCACCTGAGTGGGTTGATTCACTGATGTGGTCATCCTGTCTGGGTTGGCGCCCCCCTTGGGTTGTGCCGTGGCGGAGATCTTTGCGGGCTATACTCAGCTTTGTCTCAGGATGGTAAGTTGGTGGTTGAAGATATCCCTCCAGTGGTGTGGGGGCTGTGCTTTGGCAAAGTGGGTGGGGTTATATCCTTCCTGTTTGGCCCTGTCCGGGGTGTCCTCGGGTGGGGCCACAGTGTCTCCTGACCCCTCCTGTCTCAGCCTCCAGTATTTATGCTGCAGTAGTTTATGTGTCGGGGGCTGGGGTCAGTTTGTTATATCTGGAGTACTTCTCCTGTCCAATTCGGTGTCCTGTGTGAATCTAAGTGTGCGTTCTCTAATTCTCTCCTTCTCTCTCTCGGAGGACCTGAGCCCTAGGACCATGCCCCAGGACTACCTGACATGATGACTCCTTGCTGTCCCCAGTCCACCTGGCCGTGCTGCTGCTCCAGTTTCAACTGACCTGAGCCCTAGGACCATGCCCCAGGACTACTTGACATGATGACTCCTTGCTGTCCCCAGTCCACCTGGCCGTGCTGCTGCTCCAGTTTCAACTGTTCTGCCTTATTATTATTCGACCATGCTGGTCATTTATGAACATTTGAACAACTTGGCCATGTTCTGTTATAATCTCTACCCGGCACAGCCAGAAGAGGACTGGCCACCCCACATAGCCTGGTTCCTCTCTAGGTTTCTTCCTAGGTTTTGGCTTTTCTAGGGAGTTTTTCCTAGCCACCGTGCTTCTACACCTGCATTGCTTGCTGTTTGGGGTTTTAGGCTGGGTTTCTGTACAGCACTTTGAGATATCAGCTGATGTACGAAGGGCTATATAAATAAATTTGATTTGATTTGATTTGTATATAGCCTCTCTACTGTATATAGCCTCTCTACTGTATATAGCCTTAATACTGTATACAGCCTCTCTACTGTATACAGCCTCTCTACTGTATATAGCCTCTCTACTGTATATAGCCTCTCTACTGTATATAGCCTTAATACTGTATATAGCCTCTCTACTGTATATAGCCTCTCTACTGTATATAGCCTCTCTACTGTATATAGCCTCTCTACTGTATATAGCCTTAATACTGTATATAGCCTCTCTACTGTATATAGCCTCTCTACTGTATATAGCCTCTCTACTGTATAGAACCTCTCTACTGTATATAGCCTCTCTACTGTATATAGCCTCTCTACTGTATATAGCCTCACTACTGTATATAGCCTCTCTACTGTATATAGCCTCTCTACTGTATATAGCATCTCTACTGTATATAGCCTCTCTACTGTATATAGCCTCTACTGTATATAGCCTCTCTACTGTATATAGCCTCTCTACTGTATATAACCTCTCTACTGTATATAGCCTCTCTACTGTATATAACCTCTCTACTGTATATAGCCTCTCTACTGTATATAGCCTTAATACTGTATATAGCCTCTCTACTGTATATAGCCTCACTACTGTATATAGCCTCTCTACTGTATATAGCCTCTCTACTGTATATAGCCTCTCTACTGTATATAGCCTCTCTACTGTATATAGCCTCTACTGTATATAGCCTCTCTACTGTATATAGCCTCTCTACTGTATATAACCTCTCTACTGTATATAGCCTCTCTACTGTATATAACCTCTCTACTGTATATAGCCTCGCTAATGTTTTTTTTTTGTACAGCTGTTTTTATTTCTTTACTTATCTATTGTTCACCTAATATATTTTTTTTACTTAAAAATTGCTTTGTTGGTTAAAGCCTGAAAGTAAGCATTTCTCTGTAAGGTTGTATTCGGCGCACGTGACAAATACACTTTGATTTGATTTGAAGGTGTCAATATATACATCTATACTGCTTTTTGTCAATGTGGGCAAACTGTAATCCTCTGTAGGGTACTCAAGGGGAACAGGTTCAATACATGTAATGTATGTCACTCCCAGAAGAGCGTCTGCTACGAACACGTCAAATGTAATGACATAAAGACCTGTTTATGTCAATATGGGAATATAGGGGACTACCTGTAATCATATCCATAACATGGGTTATTTGGTCCATTCTGATTTAATCAAGGTTGGTCAAAAAGTCTTAAAGCTGAATTGAATATTTATTCTGGGTTTAAACCTGAATTCCAGGCAGTCATTTAACTGGGAGTCAAATTAGTTGATTTGAATGCTGAAAGAGTGGGGAAGGTTCGGGTCGAACCGAGTTGAAAGAGAAAGGGGACTTAACAATGACATGGATGGCTGTGCTCATTAAAATTCTCCAATTAGAAAGAGCAACTATTGTAATTTCTCAGCGGAGTTCCCGAGCACATGAGAGTGATAAGTGAATTGTATGTTAGCCAGGAGGTATTCAAAACAACTGTGCCTCTGTTATCAAACCCATTAATACCTGCTGATGCTTCAGATTACCAATGACCCATAGAAAACCATAGCTGGATAATTAACAGGTAGACCTTCCATGTCACTTGCATTTGGTATGTGATTAAAAAAACAAGTAATGAAAGCTTAATTTATTATTCAACAGGCAAATATGTTTTTAATTAAATCATAAGCCTGACTTAGATTATAGTTTTTTTTTGTTCAATGGCCGGCGCTCTAAAAATAAGTTATTTAAGATGATCAATTAAAAGAAGCTTGATCTTTTGGACAGAAAAGTGACAGACCATTTAGAGAGAACTAACTTATTACGAAGTCAATTAGTCAAATACACTTACAAAGCATGCACAGTCATTTATTTCAAAACATGTTACTATTTACACGTCTTAAGAGCAGACCAATTAAGCCGAAACTTTGAAATTTATAAGAGCGCAGGTCATGTCCTCAATGTTATTCCAAAATGGCCACTTTAAATGAGATGTGGTCATTTTATCACTTCATGTTTTAATTGCCCACTGCTGTGATTACTCCATCAATCAGGTCTTAATACATGAACCCTAGAGTCTCTAATTAAACATTTTGCTATAATTATTATTGAAGTCAATCACAATATTATCACAGTGTTACACACTATTGATCAGCTGCTGCAACAGCAACAACCATGGTGTATGTTTTAGAATTTAGTTTAGAACCTTTTGAGTAAGAGGTTGTAAACTTGTCATTGAGATGCCTTGTATTTGGTGTGAGCAGTGGAGTTGTAAACTTGTCATAAAAAATACACTATGCAGTGCATTCGGAAAATATTCAGACCTCTTGACTTTTTCCACATTTAGTTACTTTACAGTCGTAATCTAAAATGGATTAAATTGTTCCCCCCCCTCCCCTCCCCCCCTCGTCAATCTACACACAATAACCCATAACAACAAAGCAAAAACAATTTCTTGGATTTTTTTTGCAAATGTATGAAATAAAAACAACTGAAATATCACATTTAAATAAGTATTCAGACACTTTACTCAGTACTTTGTTGAAGCACCTTGGTCAGCGATTACAGCCTTGAGTCTTCTTGCGTATGATGCTACAAGCTTGGCACACCTGTAATTGGGGATATTCTCCCATTCTTCTCTGCAGATCCTCTCAAGCTCTGTCAGGTTGGATGGGGAGCGTCGCAGCACAGCTATTTTCAGGTCTTTTCAGAGTTGTTCGATCGGATTCAAGTCCGGGCTCTGGCTGGGTCAGTTTGTCTGGGCAGCCAGCTCTAGGTAGAGACTTGGTGGCTCCAAACGTCTTCATTTGAAGAAGGATGCAGGCCACTGTGTTCTTGGGGACCTTCAATGCTGCAGAATTGTTTTGGTACCCTTCCCCAGATCTGTGCCTTGACACAATCCTGTCTCTGAGCTCTGTGGACAATTCCTTCAACCTCATGGATTGGTTTTTGCTCTGACATGCACTGCCATGCACTGCCAACTGTGGGACCTTATATAGACAGGTGTGTGCCTTTCCAAATCATGTCTAATCAATTGAATTTACCACAGGTGGACTCCAATCAGGTTGTAGAAACATCTCAACGATGATCAATGGAAACCAGATGATCCTGAGCTCAAATTCGAGTCTCATAGTAAAGGGTCTGAGTACTTATGTAAATAAGGTATTCGTGTGATAACCTGTTTTAGAGTTGTAATTATGGGGTTTCCACAAATGTGGAAAAAGTCAAGGGGTCTGAATATTTTCCGAATGCATGTATGGACAAATGTTTCTGGACACCCTTCAAATTCATGGATTCGGCTATTTCAGCCACACCCGTTGCTGACAGGTATACCAAATGGAGCACACAGCTATGCAATCTCTATAGACAAACATTGGCAGTAGAAAAGCCTCACTGAAGAGCTCAGTGACTTTGAACGTGGCACCGTCATAGGATGCCACTTTTCCAACAAGTCAGTTCGTCAAATTTCTGCCCTGTTAGAGCTGCCCCGGTCAACTGTAAGGGCTGTTATTTTGAAATGGAAATGTTTAAGAGAAACAACACCTCAGACTCAAAGTGGTAGGCCACACAAGCTCATAGAACGGGACCGCTGAGTGCTAAAAATCGCCTGTCGTCGTTTGCCTCTGGAAGGTCAGCACAGGAACTGTTGGTCGGTAGCTTCATGAAATGTGTTTCCATTGCCACACAGAAGCCTAAGATCATCATTCAATGCTAAAAGTTGTCTGGAGAGGGGTAAAGCTCACCGCCATTGGAAATGCGTTCTCTGGAGTGATCCCGCTTTACCATCTGGCAGTCCGACAGATGAATCTGAGTTTGGCGGATGCCAGGAGAACATTACCTGCCCCAATACATACTGCCAACTGTAAGGCCCCTTAGTTTCAGTGAAGGGAAATCTTAGCGCTAAAGTATACATTGACGTTCTAGACCTTTCTGTGCTTCCAACATTGTGACAACAGTTTGGGGAAGGCCCTTTCCTGTTTCAGCATAACAACGCCCCCATGCAAAAAGCAAGGTCCATGCAGAAATGGTTTGTCGAGATCGGTGTGTGGAAGAACTTGACTGGCCTCAACCCCTTCGAACACCTTAGGGGTGAATTGGAATGCCGTCGGCGAGCCAGATCTAATCGCCCAACATCAGTGCCCGACCTCATTAATGCTATGGTGGCTGAATGGAAGCCAGTCCCCGCAGCAATGTTCCAACATCTAGTGGAAAGCCTTCCCAGAAGAGTGGAGGCTGTTATAGCAGCAAAGGGGGGGGGGCAACTCAAATATGAATTGCCCATGATTTTGGAATGAGATGTTTGACGTTCCACATACTTTTGGTCATGTAGTGTACCCCCTTCTGTTAAAAGCTGTAGCTCTGTCTTATTAAAGGAGCTGGATGACTGAGCAGCATATTAGCTGCTAGGGCACTAACAATCTTGTTGTGTAACCCACGTGAACACTGACATGACTACTGTACCTGGAGCTAACAGCTGGAGAGAGAATGAGACATCTGGGTACCTCCAACTCCCCCTTCTTCCACTTCCACATTCTTTCTCCCCCCTCTCTCTCTCTCTCTCTCTCTCTCTCTCTCTCTTTCTTTCTTTCCCTCCCTCCCTCCCTCCCTCCCTCCCTCCCTCCCTCCCTCCGTCTCCCTGTCTCTTTCCGTTTCCCTCTGTCACTATGCCTCTCCATTTCTCCCTCCCTCCCCTCTCGCCTCCTCCCTCCTCACTCACTTCCTCTTGCCCTCCATCTCTTCCACCTCTGTCTGCCTCTCAAATCCTAGACGTGAGTCAGCAACTCAGCATAGTTAGGAACACAGAGTGAATTGTCGTTCTCTGCTCCCGCTGTTGTAGGAAGGGATCAGTGGAGTCAGGCAGCTACAGGAGAACAAGGTGCCCCTGCCGACATACAGCTCAGAGGGGCTGACTACTGTTAGAATGTCCATGACATACAGTATAGTTCAGTTGGGGATCTGTGTGTGCTTTTGTCAACTCCTATGTAATTTGTTGTCTTATTGTCGTGCCATAGGCCTAGATGTTTGCCATGACAACGGAAGAACAACCCATTCTCCTACAAGGAAAAACTATGAGTAGTAATTTTCATTTTTGAAATTATTTATACTTAAACTTTTGATACTGAACTATATTTTAGCAATTACATTTACTTTGGATACTTAAGTATACTGTATTTAAAACTAATACTTTTTTTTTTTTGATTTTTACTCAAGTATTATTTTACTGGGTAATTTTCACTTTTACTTGAATCATTTTCTATTAAGGTATCTACTTTAACTCAAGTATGACTATTAGGTACTTTTTCAATCACTGATTACCTCTTACTACAAGCCATTTGAGAGTTCAGGGCAGTAGATGTGATAGCCTAATGCAGTTTTAGATATCTGTTAAGAAGGACGTAATTGCAACATATAACTTTAGGCAGGTAATAAGCCAGGCTGGCTGGCAGAGGTGGCTGTGTTCGCATTTAGACACCAAGCGGTGCCGGGACCTCTGGGAAATCAGTGGCGCTCTCTTGAAGCCACACGCCACAGACAGTATGAACACCGCTGCCATTACAGCCTGCAGGCGTCACAAACACAATTAACTAGCCGCCAGAGAGCCGCCAAAACACTGGTGACGTCATCCAGTCCAGCGTCCCGCTGCCAAAAAGCTGAGCCCCTTCCAAATGGAGGATTGATGAGTCTATGCTACAGTGAGCGCTGCAGGGTGGTTAAGATTAGCTACCGACAATAACATTAGAGGCAGAGATACCTCCCGTAGGTTTTATGGTGCAATAGACTGGATATACAGTTTAGAGGAGACTGTAAAGAATGCTCTGGGCACTGAGTCTTAGGGTGGGGTCCAACTGTATGTTCTGGGTATTACTGCCGAAGAAGGAGCTATGAGTTACTGCAGGAGTCCAACTTCAGAAGCTCTTGTATATGATAAGACTGGGAAGAAAACAGGTGGGATGTTAAAGACTGATGAGGCTGCCTGGGTGAATGCCAAGTGTGTATGTGTGTGTGTGTGTGTGTGTGTGTGTGTGTGTGTGTGTGTGTGTGTGTGTGTGTGTGTGTGTGTGTACGTGTGAGTGTACGTGTGTGTGTGTGTGTGTGTGTGTGTGTGTGTGTGTGTGTGTGTGTGTGTGTGTGTGTGTGTGTGTGTGTGTGTGTGTGTGTGTGTGTGTGTGTGGAGGAATTCACGCACCTATTATCTTAGCCGGGGTATAAAAGGAAAGGGAAGGGGGATACCTAGTAAAGAACATGGGGATGGAGGTCGGAGAATTTTGACTTTTTCCAAACACCTGCAATCTAGAGCCATAATCATCATGCATAATTCGATGTCAAAACAAAATGGTCTATTTTTCTGCGTAGGTTATCTAAGCATACCTCCTTATCTGTTCATTTGTCATTTTAATGAGAGTGTCATTCTGAATATACCGCAACTAACACACCGAGAATAATACATCCACATTACAACACCGTATATGGGATCGAGACACACATCATCAATACAGGCACATATCATGGATTCAAAATGTCTACACAAATATCATGATATTATCACAAAGTGCCAGATTACATTAACACCGAGTATATTTCTACATATCTCGGCAAACCTCTTGATCTGTCTGTATCTTCATGACTGGTGGTTCTTTTTATAAAGAAACTAAAACGCTTCTCTGCTTAAATATTGGTAAAAGATTGAAGTACATGAAGTTATTGCTTGCTTTTCTAAAGTCTACCAACCTTGCCAGCAGGCATGCCAGCTAAGATAGTTAGACACGCTAGCTACACTAACTTGAATGATATCCTGAATTGGCTTCTTGGTAGCTTCTTATGAGGTTGGGAGATTGGGAACCTCTCTAGCTGACTAGCTAAAGACAACGTCATAAAAGTGTTAGGTGGCTAGTATTACAGAGAAACAGCAAAACATTTCAATGTTATTTATTCATCAAGAAGGAATCATTAGGCTACATAGCTCATTTTCATTTACAAAGATTCCTTCTGCGAGTCCTGACAATTCTGACTTTGTGGCTGTGGAATCTGACCAACTGTATATCTTTGCTCCGTGTTATAGGAAGGAACCACTTACTAGGAATAATACCGCTGACAGGTCTTATTTTAATAAAATAATCGGATAAAATGTGAACTTCAAAATGAAGTTTAATAATGAATTTAACATCAGAATTGTAAAAAAGAAACAGGACAAGTCTGAAGGGGGTACGTGCCCTTGTTGCACCCTATGACACCCCTGTGTGCCGCGCCTCAACTCACCGTCGCAGCCTCGCTCCACCTGGCCCATCCTGTGGAGGGCGTCTGCGATCAGGTCTGGTAGTTTCCCGTTGAGGTCCACCGAGGCCAGGCAGCCCTGGTACCCGTCCCGGGACGCGATCAGCTTGGGCAGACTGTTGTACATGCTCTTCCCCACGCCACCGATGTACAGCTCCCCTGGAGTGGACAACAACCAAACAGCAATATTAAAAAGCTGTCCAGCATTAATTCACACTTGCATTGTAGAATCTCCATGGTGAGATTTCTCAGGATGATGACAAGAACCGTATATTACATGGCAAGTCTTACTGTATGTGTGGTCTTCCATCACAAGTCTTACTGTATGTGTGGTCTTCCATCACAAGTCTTACTGTATGTGTGGTCTTCCATCACAAGTCTTACTGTATGTGTGGTCTTCAATCACAAGTCTTACTGTATGTCTGGTCTTCAATCACAAGTCTTACTGTATGTGTGGTCTTCCATCACAAGTCTTACTGTATGTGTGGTCTTCAATCACAAGTCTTACTGTATGTGTGGTCTTCAATCACAAGTCTTACTGTATGTGTGGTCTTCCATCACAAGTCTTACTGTATGTCTGGTCTTCAATCACAAGTCTTACTGTATGTCTGGTCTTCAATCACAAGTCTTACTGTATGTGTGGTCTTCCATCACAAGTCTTACTGTATGTGTGGTCTTCAATCACAAGTCTTACTGTATGTGTGGTCTTCCATCACAAGTCTTACTGTATGTGTGGTCTTCAACCACAAGTCTTACTGTATGTGTGGTCTTCCATCACAAGTCTTACTGTATGTCTGGTCTTCAATCACAAGTCTTACTGTATGTGTGGTCTTCCATCACAAGTCTTACTGTATGTGGTCTTCCATCACAAGTCTGGTCTTCCACAAGTCTTACTGTATGTGTGGTCTTCAATCACAAGTCTTACTGTATGTGTGGTCTTCCATCACAAGTCTTACTGTATGTCTGGTCTTCAATCACAAGTCTTACTGTATGTCTGGTCTTCAATCACAAGTCTTACTGTATGTGTGGTCTTCCATCACAAGTCTTACTGTATGTGTGGTCTTCAATCACAAGTCTTACTGTATGTGTGGTCTTCCATCACAAGTCTTACTGTATGTCTGGTCTTCAATCACAAGTCTTACTGTATGTGTGGTCTTCCATCACAAGTCTTACTGTATGTGTGGTCTTCCATCACAAGTCTTACTGTATGTGTGGTCTTCAATCACAAGTCTTACTGTATGTGTGGTCTTCAATCACAAGTCTTACTGTATGTGTGGTCTTCAATCACAAGTCTTACTGTATGTGTGGTCTTCCATCACAAGTCTTACTGTATGTGTGGTCTTCAATCACAAGTCTTACTGTATGTGTGGTCTTCAATCACAAGTCTTACTGTATGTGTGGTCTTCAATCACAAGTCTTACTGTATGTGTGGTCTTCAATCACAAGTCTTACTGTATGTGTGGTCTTCAATCACAAGTCTTACTGTATGTGTGGTCTTCAATCACAAGTCTTACTGTATGTGTGGTCTTCAATCACAAGTCTTACTGTATGTGTGGTCTTCAATCACAAGTCTTACTGTATGTGTGGTCTTCAATCACAAGTCTTACTGTATGTGTGGTCTTCAATCACAAGTCTTACTGTATGTGTGGTCTTCAATCACAAGTCTTACTGTATGTGTGGTCTTCAATCACAAGTCTTACTGTATGTGTGGTCTTCAATCACAAGTCTTACTGTATGTGTGGTCTTCAATCACAAGTCTTACTGTATGTGTGGTCTTCAATCACAAGTCTTACTGTATGTGTGGTCTTCAATCACAAGTCTTACTGTATGTGTGGTCTTCCATCACAAGTCTTACTGTATGTGTGGTCTTCAATCACAAGTCTTACTGTATGTGTGGTCTTCCATCACAAGTCTTACTGTATGTGTGGTCTTCCATCACAAGTCTTACTGTATGTGTGGTCTTCCATCACAAGTCTTACTGTATGTGTGGTCTTCCATCACAAGTCTTACTGTATGTCTGGTCTTCAATCACAAGTCTTACTGTATGTGTGGTCTTCAATCACAAGTCTTACTGTATGTGTGGTCTTCAATCACAAGTCTTACTGTATGTGTGGTCTTCAATCACAAGTCTTACTGTATGTGTGGTCTTCAATCACAAGTCTTACTGTATGTGTGGTCTTCAATCACAAGTCTTACTGTATGTGTGGTCTTCAATCACAAGTCTTACTGTATGTGTGGTCTTCAATCACAAGTCTTACTGTATGTGTGGTCTTCAATCACAAGTCTTACTGTATGTGTGGTCTTCAATCACAAGTCTTACTGTATATGTGGTTTTCAATCACAAGTCTTACTGTATGTGTGGTCTTCAATCACAAGTCTTACTGTATGTGTGGTCTTCAATCACAAGTCTTACTGTATGTGTGGTCTTCAATCACAAGTCTTACTATATGTGTGGTCTTCCATCACAAGTCTTACTGTATGTGTGGTCTTCCATCACAAGTCTTACTGTATGTGTGGTCTTCAATCACAAGTCTTACTGTATGTGTGGTCTTCAATCACAAGTCTTACTGTATGTGTGGTCTTCCATCACAAGTCTTACTGTATGTGTGGTCTTCAATCACAAGTCTTACTGTATGTGTGGTCTTCAATCACAAGTCTTACTGTATGTGTGGTCTTCCATCACAAGTCTTACTGTATGTATGGTCTTCAATCACAAGTCTTACTGTATGTGTGGTCTTCCATCACAAGTCTTACTGTATGTGTGGTCTTCCATCACAAGTCTTACTGTATGTGTGGTCTTCAATCACAAGTCTTACAATATGTCTGGTCTTCCATCACAAGTCTTACTGTATGTCTGGTCTTCAATCACAAGTCTTACAATATGTGTGGTCTTCAATCACAAGTCT
Organism: Oncorhynchus masou masou; assembly: GCF_036934945.1. Classification (NCBI taxonomy): domain Eukaryota; kingdom Metazoa; phylum Chordata; class Actinopteri; order Salmoniformes; family Salmonidae; genus Oncorhynchus; species Oncorhynchus masou. Next base: position 52,493,647 of record NC_088238.1, read on the forward strand.
TACTGTATGTGTGGTCTTCCATCACAAGTCTTACTATATGTGTGGTCTTCAATCACAAGTCTTACAATATGTCTGGTCTTCCATCACAAGTCTTACTGTATGTGTGGTCTTCCATCACAAGTCTTACTGTATGTCTGGTCTTCAATCACAAGTCTTACTGTATGTGTGGTCTTCAATCACAAGTCTTACTGTATGTGTGATCTTCAATCACAAGTCTTACTGTATGTGTGGACTTCAATCACAAGTCTTACTGTATGTGTGGTCTTCAATCACAAGTCTTACTGTATGTCTGGTCTTCCATCACAAGTCTTACTGTATGTGTGGTCTTCCATCACAAGTCAAATTCAAGATTCAGGGTCATTTTACAGGTGAATGTTACTGGCCTGAAGGAAGAAATGATCAGCCCAATAATAAAACTGACAAAGAGAGTTTGCACTTGCAAAAACTGTCATGTTATTGCATCTGATTCTTGAGTGTTTCATGTGCTGGCAGCTTGCTGAAAAAGTTGGCTATGCTTAAGAAATAAGGCACGAGGGGGTGTGGTATATGGCCAAAATACCGTGGCTAAGGGCTGTGTCCAGGCACTCCGCGATGCGTTGTGCAAAAGAACAGCCCTTAGTCGTGGTATTTTGGCCATATGCCACAAACCCCCGAGGTGCCTTATTGCTATTATAAACTGGTAGCCAACGTAATTACCCAGTCTGATATACCACAGCTGTCAGACAATCAGCATTCAGGGCTTGAACCACCACGTTTATAATTGACTATAGAACTGAAGAAATGTAATGGGCATTTGAAGCCTAATTGACTGTGCAGAAACCACAATGAAAAACATAATGTAAATCTCAACAATGGTGTTGTTGGCTCAATATTTCAAATAGAATGTGAATCCTGCTTCTGAAGGTAACGAAAATGTGTAGTCTAGTAGCTTTGCATCAAACAGAGTCAGCACATAAAGACGGCCTCGTGAAGGTGAAATTCACACTATTTTTGGTGGCTGAATTTAAACCTGGGCTTCTGCCTAACTGAAATACCAACAAATTAAAACAAAACCATTTATGCTTCAGCCATAATTAGAATTGAAAACTATTTCCTAACCACCCTACAACACCAAAGACATAAATAATATGATTTATTTTCTGTCTTTAGTGTTGTATTCTGATATTTCACTGACAACAATCAGGTTGAAGGAGAGCAGCGCACTCCAAATCACTTCCCACCTACGAGAAAAAGAAAATCACATTGTAGGATTTTAATAAATGTATTTGCAAATTAAGTATTTGGTCAAGAACAAAAGTTTATCTCAATATTTTGTTATATACCCTTTGTTGGCAATGACAGAGGTCAAACACTTCCTGTAAGTGTTCACAAGGTTTTCACACACTGTTGCTGGTATTTTGGCCCATTCCTCCATGCAGATCTCCTCTAGGGCAGTGATGTTTTGGGGCTGTTGCTGGGCAACACGGACTTTCAACTCCCTCCAAAGATTTTCCATGGGGTTGAGATCTGGAGACTGGCTAGGCCACTCCAGGACCTTGAAATGCTTCTCACGAGCCACTCCTTCGTTGCCCGGGCGGTGTGTTTGGGATCATTGTCATGCTGAAAGACCCAGCCACGTTTCATCTTCAATGCCCTTGCTGATGGAAGGAGGAAATCTCACGATACATGGCCCAATTCATTCTTTCCTTTACACGGATCAGTCGTCCTGTTCCCTTTGCAGATAAACAGCCCCAAAGCATGATGTTTCCACCCCTATGCTTCACAGTAGGTATGGTGTTCTTTGGATGCAACTCAGCATTCTTTGTCCTCCAAACACGACAAGTTGAGTTTTTACCAAAAAGTTATATTTTGGTTTCATCTGACCATATGACATTCTCCAAATCTTCTTCTGGATCATCCAAATGCTCTCTAGCAAACTTCAGATGGGCCTGGACATGTACTGGCTTAAGCAGGGGGACACGTCTGGCACTGCTGGATTTGAGTCCCTGGCGGCGTAGTGTGTTACTGATGGTAGGCTTTGTTACTTTGGTCCCAGCTCTCTGCAGGTCATTTTCTAGGTCCCCCCGTGTGGTTCTGGGATTTTTGCTCACCGTTCTTGTGATCATTTTGACCCCACGGGGTGAGATCTTGCATGGAGCCCCAGATCGAGGGAGATTATCAGTGGTCTTGTATGTCTTCCATTTCCTAATAATTGCTCCCACAGTTGATTTCTTCAAACCAAGCTGCTTACCTATTGCAGATTCAGTCTTCCCAGCCTGGTGCAGGTCTACAATGTTGTTTCTGGTGTCATTTGACAGCTCTTTGGTCATGGCCATAGTGGAGTTTGGAGTGTGACTGTTTGAGGTTGTGGACAGGTGCCTTTTATACTGATAACAAGTTCAAACAGGTGCCATTAATACAGGTAACGAGTGGAGGACAGAGGAGCCTCTTAAAGAAGAAGTTACAGGTCTGTGAGAGCCAGAAATCGTGCTTGTTTGTAGGTGACCAAATACTTATTTTCCACCAAAATTTGCAAATAAATTCATAAAAAATCCTACAATGTGATTTTGTCTGTCATAGTTGAAGTGTACCTTTGATGAAAATTACAAGCCTCTCTCATATTTTTAAGTGGGAGAACTTGCACAGTTGGTGGCTGACTAAATACTTTTTTTGCCCCACTGTATATATATATATATATATATACAGTGCCTTGCGAAAGTATTCGGCCCCCTTGAACTTTGTGACCTTTTGCCACATTTCAGGCTTCAAACATAAAGATATAAAACTGTATTTTTTTGTGAAGAATCAACAAGTGGGACACAATCATGAAGTAGAACGACATTTATTGGATATTTCAAACTGTTTTAACAAATCAAAAACTGAAAAATTGGGCGTGCAAAATTATTCAGCCCCCTTAATTTAATACTTTGTTGTGCCACCTTTTGCTGCGATTACAGCTGTAAGTCGCTTGGGGTATGTCTCTATCACTTGTGCACATCGAGAGACTGACATTTTTTCCCACTCCTCCTTGCAAAACAGCTTGAGCTCAGTGAGGTTGGATGGAGAGCATTTGTGAACAGCAGTTTTCAGTTCCACAGATTCTCGATTGGATTCAGGTCTGGACTTTGACTTGGCCATTCTAACACCTGGATATGTTTATTTTTGAACCATTCCATTGTAGATTTTGCTTTATGTTTTGGATCATTGTCTTGTTGGAAGACAAATCTCCGTCCCAGTCTCAGGTCTTTTGCAGACTCCATCAGGTTTTCTTCCAGAATGGTCCTGTATTTGGCTCCATCCATCTTCCCATCAATTTTAACCATCTTCCCGGTCCCTGCTGAAGAAAAGCAGGCCCGAACCATGATGCTGCCACCACCATGTTTGACAGTGGGTATGGTGTGTTCAGGGTGATGAGCTGTGTTGCTTTTACGCCAAACATAACGTTTTGCATTGTTGCCAAAAAGTTCAATTTTGGTTTCATCTGACCAGAGCACCTTCTTCCACATGTTTGGTGTGTCTCCCAGGTGGCTTGTGGCAAACTTTAAACAACACTTGTATAACACTTGTATATCTTTAAGAAATTGCTTTCTTCTTGCCACTCTTGCATAAAGGCCAGATTTGTGCAATATACGACTGATTGTTGTCCTATGGACAGAGTCTCCCACCTCAGCTGTAGATCTCTGCAGTTCATCCAGAGTGATCATGGGCCTCTTGGCTGCATCTCTGATCAGTCTTCTCCTTGTATGAGCTGAAAGTTTAGAGGGATGGCCAGGTCTTGGTAGATTTGCAGTGGTCTGATACTCCTTCCATTTCAATATTATCGCTTGCACAGTGCTCCTTGGGATGTTTAAAGCTTGGGAAATCTTTTTGTATCCAAATCCGGCTTTAAACTTCTTCACAACAGTATCTCGGACCTGCCTGGTGTGTTCCTTGTTCTTCATGATGCTCTCTGCGCTTTTAACGGACCTCTGAGACTATCACAGTGCAGGTGCATTTATACGGAGACTTGATTACACACAGGTGGATTGTATTTATCATCATTAGTCATTTAGGTCAACATTGGATCATTCAGAGATCCTCACTGAACTTCTGGAGAGAGTTTGCTGCACTGAAAGTAAAGGGGCTGAATAATTTTGCACGCCCAATTTTTCAGTTTTTGATGTTAAAAAAGTTTGAAATATCCAATAAATGTCGTTCCACTTCATGATTGTGTCCCACTTGTTGTTGATTCATCACAAAAAAATACAGTTTTATATCTTTATGTTTGACGCCTGAAATGTGGCAAAAGGTCGCAAAGTTCGAGGGGGCCAAATACTTTCGCAAGGCACTGTATATATATATATATATATTAATATAATTGTTTTGCTCAGAGAACTTAGGGGGCCAAATAAACCACCCTGCCACTTGGGAACCCTGCTCTATACGCTTGCATGTGATAACAAAAAAAATATGGTTTTGGGTAGCAAAACGCTTAACACAGCAGATGTTTGCTCATATTTATTTAACATGCTGACATTTTTCAGCACATTCCTACTGCTAGATGACCGACAGATATTATACATAATCAAACATTTTGGAAGAAGGGCTGAAGTTACGGGAATATTTGGGAGCAGATTTCCAAAATTCAAATCACTTGGAGCTGATTTCCTTGTGCTTTTACAGTCTTACGCTCACATGTGAGGATAAAACAATGATTTTCCAGCACATTACTCAATTATTCCTCCTTCTCTCTCTCTGTCTCGTGTCTATCCAGTTGCGAGACTTGAGAAGTTGACATGCTGGCAGACGCACTTGCTATTGGAGCAGACAGGACTGTCACGTCCCAACAGCTGTTTATTCAGCTCGTCTGCCAGTAGTCTGCCTGTAAACACTGGGTATCTTAATGTATTGGAACAGAGGAGGGAGATGTCGAACCAGCTGTTAGTGGTATACTCCTGGGAACGAGTTCCATCCACCTTGACAAAATGCTCACGGTTATGGAATAAAGTGTAACATGTCTCCATAATTGATTCATGGCAGAGAGTTATAGGGAATGAGAGAATAGGGTATAGATTGGGATTGATGTTTGATGCAGACAGAGCTGTGTTCATGTCTATATTCCTTTGTGAGCTATTAAATTCACACAACACTGTCTTTGGAGAGGTGAGGGCTTTCTATGGACAAGTCAGAGATTGACAGTTATTGAAGATTGGTATTATTAAAGTTTACTCTATTTAATTGTACTATGTGAAGCAATAACCATTGTGTTGGTTCCATAACTTTATTCATTGATCAACTTTTTGTACAATTATTTTTTCCACTTAAATGTATCATTATTCTGTGCTAGAGAGCTTTGATGTGACTGCCAAACTAAATGATGAAACATCTGTGCATCAACCCTCCTTTGATGCAAGTGCAATAAGAATAAAAAACTTTATTTAGCTCCTGGCATTTCTTATCGTCAGCATTTATCTAAACCAGGAAGTCCCATTGAAATGGATTATTGTGGTATATATTTCCCAGGGAACCATTGGCTAAAAGGGCAACCCTTGCAAACAAAATGCAGTGCCACAGGCAGCCTTTGTGTGTATAAATTCAGCAAAACTCTGGAGAGTACATTCATAAAAGTGCCCCAAATATGAATCTTTGGCATGAGAGAAGAAATAAGCCCAATAGGTGAAAGACCTGTCAGAGTAATTGAATAAGTAAATGATGGTTCACAGTCTTCTTCCTTAAACTAATGTGTGTTTGACACTTAATACGCCGCAGTCAAGGCTGTAAGTCTTTTTAATCAATACTGTAGATTCATTAGCTGTAGAACTGAATGATGCCCTCAGATTTTAAGAGAAGCAAAATCACTTCTCAAATATGCATTTTTATTGCTGGGGGTATTCCAAAAAGTGCACACAATGCAGTTGTATAAAAGTTAGCAGTTAGCATTTTGAAGAGTCAGTGGGCTGGCTATAATGCATTCCATTGAGAAAAAATAACCATTAAGTGTAGCAAATATGCCAAATAGCTCTTTTTGTCTTGTTTTGCAAGATTGAGCACAAACAAACACACACACTAGGACACACAAACACATTATTTGTCCCTTGACTAAGTTCCAGGAGACCTGTGTGGGGTATTGTGGGTCCCGTTCCAGCTGCGTTCCTCCCTTGGTCCCTTCATTGGACTGGTAATTGGTCTGTGGTAATTAGTGATCTCTCTCTTTCTCTTCCCCCTCTCTCCCTCTCTGTATCCGTTCGCGAGCGATAGTAAAATAACTTCTGAACATCAGATCGGCAGTTACTTACCCCAATTAGGGCATCTACTTTCAACTTCGACTCATCTGCCCTGGGCTCTCTGTAATTCCGATCCAATTTTCAGGCTACACAGGAGGAAACGGCGGCATTACAGAAGCCAGGGAGGGGGATCCTGGATTAGATTAAGGCTAAGGGAAAACTGACCACCTCTTCCCTCCATTCTACTGGCCATTTGATAATAAGACGGAGGACCGCCGATCGCGGATTTGCTACCAATGGGACTCTCGGAACAGGTGACACTCTCAGAACAGTGGAGTCGGGGAAATCAGAGGGGGGGGGTGGGGGTTGCCTCTTCAGCATCACCAACCAGTGTGCAAATTCCAGAGCGGTTGAAGTGTTGACCCATTGTTCACACGTCTTGGAATATCTGATGGTCAAATGCCCTTCTAATTGTCAGCTGTTATCGAGACTGCTGTATACATTCCACCTCAGGACAATAAAAATAACAAGCTTGAGCTTAAAACCTCTTTGGGCTACGGGGCAGTATTTTCACATCCAGATGAAAGGCGTGCCCTAAGTAAACTGCCTGCTACTCATGCCCAGAAGCTAGGATATGCATATTATTAGTAGATTCGGATAGAAAACACTCTGAAGTTTCTAAAACATGTTTGATTAATGTCTGTGAGTTTAACTGAACCGATTTGGCAGGCGAAACCCCGAAGGCAAACCATCCAGGGAAAACATTTTTGGAGCTTAATCTGTTTTCCATTAGTTTTCTATGGCAATCCCTTTTAAATAGAAATATGCTTGCAGTTCCTATGGCTTCCACTAAATGTCAACAATCTTTAGAAATTGGTTGATGTTTTTCCTTTGAGAAATGTAGAAGTAGCCCTGTTCTTTCCATGTGCCACTCCAGGTGCACTTTAATGTTTTGTTGCTGTAACGGTTCTCGTCTGTCGTAGGAGAAGTGGACCAAAATGCAGTGTGGTGGTTATTCATGTTCTTTAATGAAAGGGAACTCGACATGAAATAACTAACAATACAAAACGACAAACGGAACGTGGAAATCTATACAGCCTATCTGGTGAACAACAAACACAGAGACAGGAACAATCACACACGAAATACTCAAATATTATGGCTGCCTAAATATGGTTCCCAATCAGAGACAACGATATACACCTGCCTCTGATTGAGAACCACTCCAGACAGCCATAGACTATGCTAGATACCCCCACTTAGCCACACACCCAATACCTAACAAAACCTCAAGACAAAACACACCACAATAAACCCATGTCACACCCTGACCTGACCAAATAAATAAAGACAAACACAATAAACTTCGACCAGGGCGTGACAGGTGCGTGCGACCTGGAACGTGCTTCACTTTGTTTTCATCCGGTATTGAGCACAGTATTTCCCTTCTTAAATTTTATCGATTATTGACATTTTGGGGATATAAAGAAACAATTTATCGGACAAAAATAAAAAATGTATGGGACATTTTGGAGTGCCAACAGAAGATCTTCAAAGGTAAGGCATGAATTATATCGTTATTTATGACTTTTGTGTAGCTCCTGCCTGGTTGAAATCTGATTTTCATGTGTTGCTTTCGCCATAAAGCCTTTTTGAAATCTGACAGCGGCTGGATTAACAAGAAGTTCATCTTTAAACCAACGTATAACACTTGTATGATTTATGAATTATTATTATGAGTATTTCTGTTTTTGAATTTGGCGCACTGCTATTTCACTGGGTGTTGTCAAATCGATCCTGCTAAAGGGATTGGCGCGCGAAGGGATCCATAAGAAGTTAATGAACTGTACAAGGCTATAAACAAGTAGGAAAACCTACAACCAGAAGCTGCCTTTCTGGTTGCCGGCAATTTAAATTTTTGCGTCACTAAGCCAAGTGATGTCCAACTTCCATCAACACCTCTCCAACGCCACTAGGGGCGATAAAGTCATAGACCACTGCTATTCTACCCACAAGCAAGCATACAAGACCCTCCCTCGCCTGCCATCCGGCAAATCAGATCATGATTCTGTAGAAGCAGAAGCTGAAATAGGAAGTACCCGCAATTTGCTCTGTTAAGAAATGGTCAACAGAATCAGAGGTTATAATACAGGACTGCTTCGCTAGCGCTGATTGGAAAATGTTTCGAGACCGCCGATAACATTGACGAGCTAACCTCCTCCATCCCCGGCTTCATTAGAAAATGCAAACATTGTACCCACGGTGACGTTGTACTCACGGTGAGAGTTTGCTGCTTCCCCAAACCAAAAGCTCTGGATTAACACAGAGGTTGGCGCTAAAACTAAAGAACAGGGTTACCACACACAGAGCTATCGTAGACAAGCCTGATGCTACGGCCAACGACAGGAATAAGTACAAGAAGGTACTATGACCTCCGCAGAGCCATCAAACAAGCAAAGGGACAATAAAGGAACAAGGTGGAGTCCTATTACACAGCCTCCAACGCCAGCCGCATGTGACAGGGGCTACAGTCCATTACGGATTACAAAGGAAGAACCAGCCGTCATCTGCCCAACGACTCCTTTCTACCAGACTAACTCAATGCAAGTATATGCATGCTTTGACAACAACAACATCGACCCAGGTGTGAGGGCCATCGCCAGCCCAGATGCTTGGGTGATCTCGCTCTCCGAGGCCGCCGTGAGAATGGTCTTTAATCAGGTCAACACCCACAAGGCTGCGGGCCCCGACCGTATTCCAGAGCATATTCACAGGAGTGTTCAACATCTCCTTGTCCCAGTCTGTAATCCCCACATGTTTTAATACGACTTCAATCAATCCTGTTCCTAGCAACTCTAAGGCTTCATGCCACAATGATTATCACCCTGTAGCACTCACTTCTGTACCCATGGAATGCTTTGAGAGGCTGGTTATGGCACACATTAACTCCACCACCCCAGACACCCGAGACCCACGTCCACATGGAACAGGTAGACAGCTTCAAGTTCCTCGTGTCCAAATCACTAACGACTTGAAATGGTCCAAAACACACGCACAGCCGTGAAGAAAGGGTGTCAATGCCTCTTCCCTCTCAGGAGGTTGAAAAAGTTTGTCATGGGCCCTCATATCCTCAAAAGGTTCAACAGCGGTACCAATGAGAGCATATTGACTGGCTGCATCACTGCTTGGTATGGCAATAGCATCGCCCTCGAGCGCATGGCGATACAGAAGGTTGTACATCACTGGGCCTGAGCTCCCTGCCATCCAGGAACTCTATATCAGAGGAGGTTGGTGGTACCTTAATTGGGGAGGACAGGCTCGTAGGAATTGCTGGAGCGGAATGAGTGGAACATGGTTTGATGCCATTCCATATATTATGTTCCAGTCATTATTATGAGCCGTCCTCCCCTCAACAGCCTCCACTGCTCTATATCAAGCTGTGTGAACAGAAGGCCCGGAAAATTGTTAAAGACTACAACCAACCAAGCCATAGACTATTATATCTGCTGCCGCACAGAAAGAGGTACCGGTGAATCAAGTCAGACACCAACAGGCTCACGCACAGCTTCTATCCCCAAGCAATACGACTGATAAATAGCTAACAAAAGAGCTAACAAAAGAGCTAACAATATAGCTACAAGGTATATCTGAGTTAACATTATACACTCACAGGGCCCGACATACTCATACACAGTGTCAATCCAACACACACAAACACTTACTCCACAATTTGCAAACTCACACAGAAATATTTCCTGTATATAGTATGCTTACTTACTTTATTGTTTAGTTCATATTTCATAATCATATTTCTTGTGTGTTTTCTTCTAGTAATACATGGCTGTTGATGTGTCACACCCTGACCATAGTTTATTTGTATGTTTCTATGTTTTGGTTGGTCAGGGTGTGATCTGAGTGGGCATTCTATGTTAGATGTCTTGTTTGTCTATTTCTATGTCTGGCCTGATATGGTTCTCAATCAGAGGCAGGTGTTAGTCATTGTCTCTGATTGGGAACCATATTTAGGTAGCCTGGGTTTCACTGTGTGTTTGTGGGTGATTGTTCCTGTCTCTGTTGCACCAGATAGGGCTGTTTCGGTTTTCCGCGTTTGTTGTTTTTGTATTGTTCATGTTTCATCTTCATTAAAGATGTATCTAACTAACCACGCTGCATTTTGGTTCGATCCTTGTTCCACCTCTTCGTCAGAGGAGGAGTTAGAAGAAACCCGTTACATGATGATTGCATTGTGGGTTTTAAGTTTACCAGAAATCCATTTCACCTTACTTGTGCATGTGACATTAAAACTAAAATATGTGCTCAATTTTGGGTCATCTGTGAGACACAGTGAGAATGTTCTATGCTCTTCAAGAGTTAGAGAAGGTAACAGAATGGTAGTCAGTGTTTTGGTTAATCTCCTCAGCCCAGACAGTGATGAATGTTCTAGTGCGCAAGGCTGAGTCCCAAATGGCATAATGTTTCATGTATAGTGTGCTACCTTTGACCAGGGACCATTGGGCACTATAGCGGGAGTAGAGTGCCATTTGGGATGCATCTAGGCTCTAGGAGGTCATATCACCATAAAAATCATCTAAAATTGTATTAATAAAGAACAGGTTTAACAGTGAAATGCTTACTTACAGGCCCTTCCCAACAATGAAGAGAGGAAGAAAATAGAGAAATAATAGAAAAGTAAAACACTTAATAATAAAAGTAATAATATATACACATTGAGTAAGGATAATTTGGCTATATGCACAGGGTACCAGTACCGAGTCGATGCGCAGGGGTACAAGGTCATTGAGGTAGATATGTACAGTACCAGTCAAAAGGTTGTTTTTCTTTATTTGTACTATCTTCTACATTGTAGAATAATAGCGAAGACTTCAAAACTATGAGGCTCCAGGTTCATACAAATATGCATGACACTGTATAGTTGCAGGTAGCATTTAATTGAGGGGATTTTGGGGGAAGGTCTTTCAGTCTACCTACAGGACGCAGGTTGACATTAGCTAACTTCTACATACGGACTGAGAGACAAACGTGCGCAACAAAAAGACAGACAGTGGAAATATTTCTGAAAATGAATTGGCAAATAATGTAGTGGTTTGGCTCTTTAAGAAAATAGTAGCTAACAAGGGGTGGGTTTAATGTTAATGTGACTTTGATTTGACAGTAGACAGGAGATTTACGTTTTAGACCATTTGTGATGGAACAAAAAAATGCATGTACTGTACTTTCAGAAAAGATTGGAGAGCTGCTCGTTGGTGGGCTGTGAGCTACTGGTAGCTATCGACCTGTTGGAGACCCCTGGTCTACAGTTGATCGATTCTAACTCAGGCCAGCAAAACCTTAAAACTTCCTTAGTATTAGCGATTGCACAACAGCTGTTTTTAACGAAGAGACACACACCTCCCCCTTTGACCCGAAGCTGCCGTCCTGTCCTGCCGATGCATAGGAAAAAAGCTACAGTAGATGTATATTACACATGTCCTTGTTCAGCCACGACTCAGAGAAACATAGAATGTTACATTTCTTTCGGTCCCATTGACAGGATGGTCTCTAATGGAACTCGTCTATTTTGTTCTCCAGTGATTGTACGTTTGCCGGCGTAGTGATGTCAGGGTGCCCGCATTTCGGGCCTCTTTTGTGCCGTCTCCTTCTCTCCCGAGTCTCAGGGATTCGGGCCTGGTCCGGGGTGAGCAGAAGGTCCTGCTTCGCAAACTCGTTGAAGTTAAAAATCTTCATCCAAATCGAGGTTAGTGATCACTGTTCTGATGTCCAGAAGCTCTTTTCGGTCATAGGAAACGATGGCGGAAACAGTATATTCAAAAGTTTTTTAAAATAATCGCAAAAAACACACAAAATATCAAAATTGGTCAGGATTTGTAAAAACGGAAGCAATCCATTTCAGCGCCATTCTGTTCAACAGGCAGTGAGCTTGTTGTTAACATTCTGTTCAACAGGCAGTGAGCTTGTTGTAAACTTTCTGTTCAACAGGCAGTGAGCTTGTTGTTAACTTTCTGTTCAACAGGCAGTGAGCTTGTTGTTAACATTCTGTTCAACAGGCAGTGAGCTTGTTGTTAACTTTCTGTTCAACAGGCAGTGAGCTTGTTGTAAACTTTCTGTTCAACAGGCAGTGAGCTTGTTGTTAACTTTCTGTTCAACAGGCAGTGAGCTTGTTGTTCACGTTTTGTTTACAGGCAGTGAGCTTGTTGTTAACTTTTTGTTTACAGGCAGTGAGCTTGTTGTTAACATTCTGTTCAACAGGCAGTGAGCTTGTTGTTAACTTTCTGTTCAACAGGCAGTGAGCTTGTTGTTACAGGCAACAGGCAGTGAGCTTGTTGTTAACTTTCTGTTCAACAGGCAGTGAGCTTGTTGTTAACTTTCTGTTCAACAGGCAGTGAGCTTGTTGTAAACTTTCTGTTCAACAGGCAGTGAGCTTGTTGTTAACTTTCTGTTCAACAGGCAGTGAGCTTGTTGTTAACTTTTTGTTTACAGGCAGTGAGCTTGTTGTTAACTTTTTGTTTACAGGCAGTGAGCGTTTTCTTAAGCTACTCAATTACCCTAATAATGTGTAATTCATATATTTTTTTCACATTTCACTGATAAATGTCGGAAAACGACAGATATCTGTTCCAGAGCCATTCTTTTCCACCAGAGGGGGACTAATTATAGATGCTCAGACACTGCCAGGACTAATGCATCTGCAGCTACAATAACAACCTCTCGTAGGGCCGCACTACGACTGAGCAGAGAGACAGAGGGCTCCTGGAGGACCACTAAGAGCAGGTTCAGTAACGCAAGTTTCTGACTTAACATTTTAAGGACGTTTGTAATACTGTAGTCAAACACTGTAGTCTAAACACCTCTTCTATACCACTAACATAAAATCACTTCACCTCCAGTCAGTCAACTCACATAGGCTGAGTTTACACAAGCAGGCACATCTCTTTTTATCACAAACAGTTTTTTTGTCTAAACAGATCAACCCTTTCCTACTAATTGTAAAAAAAGATCAGAATTGGGTTCGCAGCGTAAACGCGGCATTGATATCATTTCATAATGATAACCTTGTGAAGAACTTGATACATTTTCGAGCCACATTTCCCTGAGACACGGCTCTTGTCAAGCAGCTGTCCCTAAAACTCAGGCCACTGTCAAATGAAAAGATACTCCTTAGACAGACTCTCCCCTCAATCGACTCCCTAACACAGACACAACCATTACGTCTCATTAAATGGTCTATTATAAAGCTCTCTGTCTGGTTTCTATGCAACCTTGTTTATTTTCCTCCAGCCTCCCATCACAAGAAGAATGTCTATTTGTGTCTCTGGCTGGAGCTAACTGCCTCTAATTGACACGAATAAAATGGACCTTGATACACACACACACACACACACACACACACACACACACACACACACACACACACACACACACACACACACACACACACACACACACACACACACACACAGGATGACTGGCTGGTGGAAGCTGTGCGGTACAGGCCAAGACTGACACTTAATGGCTTTTCTCTTTCTCCCCTTCTGACACCCAGGTGGCTCCGCTTGGATGTCAGCCCATCACCTTAAACTCAACCTTGACAAGCCTGAGCTACTCTCCCTCCCGGGGAAGGCCTGCTCCAAGACCTCTCCGCGTCTGAAACCCTACCTCTACAAAGAGTACCTTAAATAATCCCACAGCACCCCCACACCCACACAGAATCTCACTAACTCGTGTACAAACACTCACACCGTCTTTGCTGATAGCTACTTTACTGTACTTATTATTATTATTTTTTTCACCTTTATTTAACCAGGTAAGCTGGTTGAGAACAAGTTCTCATGTACAACTGTGACCTGGCTAAGATAAAGCAAAGCAGTGCGACAGAAACAGCAACACAGAGTTACACGTAATAAACAAGCATACAGTCAATAACACAATAGAAGAAAAAGAGAGTGTAATATAGCTGACATATGTGGGGTTCCCAGCTAGCTATCAGAATGCACTGTCACTCTGGATAAGAGTGTCTGCTAAATGACATACATGTTACTGTAGGAACGGTCAGGGAATCTTTCATTGCAAATTACAGTGAATTTAGACTCATCCGAATTACAGTTCACTTAGACTCGCCGAATTACAGTGCATTTAGTTAGACTGAGCCAAATTACAGTGCATTTAGACTCAGCTGAATTACAGTGCACTTAGACTCATCTGAATTACAGTACATTTAGACTGAGCCGAATTACAGTGCATTTAGACTCAGCTGAATTACAGTGCACTTAGACTGAGCCGAATTACAGTGCATTTAGACTCAGCTGAATTACAGTGCATTTAGTTAGACTGAGCCAAATTACAGTGCATTTAGACTCAGCTGAATTACAGTGCACTTAGACTCATCTGAATTACAGTACATTTAGACTGAGCCGAATTACAGTGCATTTAGACTCAGCTGAATTACAGTGCACTTAGACTGAGCCGAATTACAGTGCATTTAGACTCAGCTGAATTACAGTGCACTTAGACTGAGCCGAATTACAGTGCATTTAGACTCAGCCGAATTACAGTGCATTTAGACTCAGCTAAATTACAGTGCATTTAGACTGAACCGAATTACAGTGCACTTAGACTGAGCTGAATTACAGTGCATCTAGACTCAGCTGAATTACAGTGCATTTAGACTGAACCGAATTACAGTGCACTTAGACTGAGCCGAATTACAGTGCATTTAGACAGCCAAATTACAGTGCATTTAGACTCAGCCAAATTACAGTGCATTTAGACTCAGCTGAATTACAGTGCATTTAGACTCAGCTGAATTACAGTGCATTTAGACTCAGCTGAATTACAGTGCATTTAGACAGCCAAATTACAGTGCATTTAGACTCAGATGAATTACAGTGCATTCAGACAGCCGAATTACAGTGCATTTAGACTCAGCTGAATTACAGTGCATTTAGACTCAGCTGAATTACAGTGCATTTAGACAGCTGAATTATAGTGCATTTAGACAGCTGAATTACAGTGCATTTAGACAGCCGAATTACAGTGCATTTAGACTCAGCTGAATTACAGTGCATTTAGACAGCTGAATTATAGTGCATTTAGACAGCTGAATTACAGTGCATTTAGCTGCGTGTGTGACAACTCTACGTGTGGGGATTCAAGTCGGACAAAAATACTATTTTGACAATAATTATGTCAGCAGGTGAGTTTAGAAATGTAGTTTAAAATAATGGTCTGGAAGATTAAACTCTGTTCACTTCTGTAATTGGTGACAGGTCCATATTCTGTTTTTCTCTATGAAATACTGATGCTGTTTTGATTGTTGTTGTTGTCTGAAAATGGCCTCCACACAGTACAATGGAACAACAAGGTTTCTGTCACAGCAACGTTCAGCTCTGTGGCAGCACATAGCAAGGGAAGGGGGTTAACACACCTGGGCATCTTTCCACCATTGTTCCACACACACACACACACACACACACACACACACACACACACACACACACACACACACACACGCACACACACGCACACACGCACGCGCACGCGCACACACACACCTCAAGTGTCCTTCCTCTGGTAGCCCAGTTGTGAGTGCACCACACAATGAAATCACCTGGGTGCTCTGTATATCCAGTGCACCTCAGTCAGTCAAGAGGGGTGAAGGAGAGGATGAAAGAGAGAGAGAGCAAGAGAGAAGGAGGGAGGCAGAGAGAGAGAGAGCAAGAGAGAAGGAGGGAGGCAGAGAGAGAGTGAGAGAGAGGCAGAGGTAGGAGTTTCTCACCTGCTCCAAATCCACCCTCCTACACAATGACTGGTCATAGAGTATGGGTCCCTATGGTCCTCCCTGGTCCACATAGTTCTTCCACCCAGGCGTGGTACTAAATGGGGCGCCAGTGAAGCAGTAACCTGGGGAAAGGCGCCATAGCTCAAGGCCCTCTTGAGCAGCCAAGCCCAGGAGAGAGTAGTCTCCATGGGCCATAAACAATGCTCTTCTAGGCAGTCTGGCTGTCACGCATCAATGTTCTATACACATCAATTAAATGTGTGTGTGTTTGTGTGTCTATTTTGTGAATAGACACAACCACATAGCCACGTAACAGGTGTCACGCCTGCTGAAAACCCAGCGGGAGACGGATACACTCTCCTTGACCCGACACCTCACCCTGCTAGACAGGCTGGACAGGGTTCTCACTCACGTTTCCACAAAATACACAAAATACCTTCAACCCTCCAGACAATACCTCCACAACAGGCCTTCAACCCTCCAGACAATACCTCCACAACAGGCCTTCAACTCTCCATACAATACCTCCACAACAGGCCTTCAACCCTCCAGACAATACCTCCACAACAGGCCTTCAACCCTCCAGACAATACCTCCACAACAGGCCTTCAACTCTCCATACAATACCTCCACAACAGGCCTTCAACTCTCCAGACAATACCTCCCCAACAGGCATTCAACTCTCCAGACAATACCTCCACAACAGGCCTTCAACTCTTCATACAATACCTCCTCAATAGGCCTTCAACTCTCCAGACAATACCTCCACAACAGGCCTTCAACTCTTCATACAATACCTCCTCAATAGGCCTTCAACTCTCCATACAATACCTCCTCAATAGGCCTTCAACTCTCCAGACAACAACTCCACAACAGAGCTTCAACTCTCCAGACAATACCTCCACAACAGGCCTTCAAGTCTCAAATAGAACAGGCTGTGCCTCCACATTCACACTCTTTTTGAGAGATGTTTTTCGGCCCTAACTGCTAACCGCCAGATCTTTGGAGCTTTTCAACTGCACTGAATGGAAGCCTCAGTTTAACTCTCCAAGATTGGACAGAGTGAAACAGACAGGCGTCATTACACAGTTGTCGCGTTCTCTCCCTCTCTAAATCTAGTTCTGTCTCTCCGTCTCTATTTCTCTTTCACTCTGTCTCTCTATTCCTCTTTTACTCTGTGTCTCCGTCTCTATTTCTCTTTCACTCTGTCTCTCTATTCCTCTTTTACTCTGTGTATCTCTGTTCGTCTTTCACTCTGTCTCTCTATTCCTCTTTTACTCTGTCTGTCTGTCTGTCTGTCTGTCTGTCTGTCTGTCTGTCTGTCTGTCTGTCTGTCTGTCTGTCTGTCTGTCTGTCTGTCTGTCTGTCTGTGTCTGTTTCTGTGTCTCTCTGTCAATTCCTCTTTCACTCTGTGTCTGTCTCTCTATTCCTCTTTCACTATGTCTGTCTCTCTATTCCTCTTTCACTATGTCTGTCTCTCTATTCCTCTTTCACTCTGTGTCTGTCTGTCTTCCTCTGCTGATTTTTCTCTCTGTCATCTCTACCTATTTCCTCCCTTTACTCTATCTCTCTCTTGCTCTCCTCTCCCTCTCTCTATATATACAGTATGTCACACCCTTTCCTTCCCTCTGCTGCTCTTTATTTATCTCCCTCCCACTCTCCTCTGTGAGAGGGCTGTCTGCCGGGTGATGGAGAGGGGGACACAAGCCTGTTAAAACAATTGCGTCCCCGCGACAACGCCTGTCCGTCAGGGGGAATTTTTTACTGAGCAGCCCTGTCAGAGGGAAAAGTCCAGCCAATTGGACGCTGGGGTCTTAGCCACTGTTGTTGTCTCGTAAATCAACTGCCCTCCCTCTCTGCTCACCTCACTTTGTTGTAGTAGTCCACAATATAGGCCATAAAACTGGATAATGTGCTGCTATCCACTGAGCTGTGGTCAACACATTCTCCCACACAAACCAAAAAAAACAGGGTAAGGCGGCCATTTTGTTCTGAACATGAACTAACCTGCAAAATCAATGACTAAAGGTAAGCCTGAACTTTTTATGAACGCTTTACAAAGCTACACTTTAGCCAACCACAATTTGCTTCGGTTGATATTGATGTGACAAAGACCAGCACATCAAAGGAGGCAAGTGGGAAACCAAAGCAATTTTGATCAAAAATGTTGTCCTCTGCTAAACCTCAACCCACAGCTGTCCTCCTATCCGCTATGGGAGTCATTGATTTCAGGTCTTTATTTTGTTACGTGCTCTAACATGCACACACACCAACCAAGTGCTTTGCCTCTCCCCCTGTTTTCAACAAAACTCTAGCGATCAGCAGGCGAGGAGAAGCTGGGAGGGAAAATGGCTGCGCTATAATTTACCAAAGTAAATTATAGTCGACGACAGGTCAGTGCATGAACAAATGAACAACACTGCTCAAGTTGCAGCACTCAAGCTTCGCCTATCACTTATTCACAGAGCACTGACAGGAAGGAGAGAAGGAGAGGAGTAGGGAGAGACAGAATTGTTTTAAATGTAACCTTTATTTAACTAGGCAAGTCAGTTAAGAACAAATTCTTATTTACAATGACAGCTTACACTGGCCAAACCCATATAATACTGGGCCAATTGTGTGCCACCCTATGGGACTCCCAATCATGGCCAGTTGTGATACAGCCTGGATTCTAGCACTGAGGTGCAGTGCGTTAGACTGCTGCACCAGTCGGGAGCCCAAACGGCTAGAAAAGGAGGATAGTAATATACATATCGATAAGATGGAGGGAGAGAAAACACATTTTAATAATGATGTTGATCATGAATGTTTTGATATTTTTGATGTTGCTGATTACGGTGATGAGATTAATGATGATGAAGATGATGTTGCTGATTACAGTGACGAGATTAATGATGATGATGAAGATGATGATGATGATTACGGTGATGAGATCAATGATGATGATGAAGATGATGATTGTGGTGATGAGATGAATGATGATGATGAAGAGGATCGTGCTGATCACGGTGATGAGATTAATGATGATGATTGCTATGATGATGATTGCTGTGATGATGAAGAGGGAGCTAATGATGAAATTCATTTCTTCCTTTGCCTTCCTGATTCTCCTCTTTGTATCTTTCATCTTCCTTCATTCCTAACCGTTGAGGAGGATTGTATTACAAAGGAAAAAGTAACTAGCTACACACACTTGTCATCTTATATGATATAACATACATGGAACGATCAAGTTATGCGCCGTGCCATTCATCTTTGTTTATTAGGCAAATACATACAAGCTCTTCTTCAGTCCATTTTCAGTCTCCACCCACCCTTCACCTCATTCTCAAAATGCCAATCAGATATCATTACAGGTGGAAACTTGAGATGATTTAATGAAAAGTAAATGAAACACATGCACAAACACACGCACAAATTCACCCACAAACACCCACACACACACACACCCACACACACAGGAGCAATGAAAGGGCCTTGGTCGATACTTGTCTCATGTCCCAAAATACATTTCACTAGGCACACGTACAGATGTCAAGGTCAGCAGTGTATCTGTGTCTCTGTGTGTGTGTGTGTGTGTGTGTGTGTGTGTGTGTGTGTGTGTGTGTGTGTGTGTGTGTGTGTGTGTGTGTGTGTGTGTGTGTGTGTGTGTGTGTGTGTGTGTGTGTGTGTGAGTGTGTGTGTGTGCGTGCGTGTGTGTGTGCGTGCGTACATGTAAATGTATGTTTATGTGTGAAGGCTATGTCAGAGGTCTTCCCATGAGGTTGGCTTGCTATTAAACACCCGTACATTTAAACACATCTTAACCTTCAACACGTGGAGACTTTCTCAGCCACATGATGCTAGATCACAATGTACTTCTCTACCACTCTGGGATTTTCCATAGAGGATACTTTCACAAGTCACAGTCAATTACCGGCCCCCTACTCCGCCCACCGCTCCCCGACTGCGAATGGGCCGCACAGAGCTACTCTGTATGGAGCGAGGGAGGAGAGGAGAAAGAGGGAGCAGGGGAGAAAGAGGGAGGAGAGGAGAAAGAGGGAGCAGAGAAAGAGGGAGCAGAGGAGAAAGAGGGAGGAGAGGAGAAAGAGGGAGGAGAGGTGAAAGAGGGAGCAGAGGAGAAAGAGGGAGCAGAGGAGAAAGAGGGAGGAGAGGAGAAAGAGGGAGGAGAGGTGAAAGAGCGAGGAGAGGAGAAAGAGGGAGGAGAGGAGAAAGAGGGAGGAGAGGTGAAAGAGGGAGGAGAGGAGAAAGAGGGAGCAGGGGAGAAAGAGGGAGGAGGGGAGAAAGAGGGAGGAGAGGAGAAAGAGGGAGCAGAGGAGAAAGAGGGAGCAGAGGAGAAAGAGGGAGGAGAGGAGAAAGAGGGAGGAGAGGTGAAAGAGCGAGGAGAGGAGAAAGAGGGAGGAGAGGAGAAAGAGGGAGGAGAGGTGAAAGAGGGAGGAGAGGAGAAAGAGGGAGCAGGGGAGAAAGAGGGAGGAGAGGAGAAAGAGGGAGGAGAGGAGAAAGAGGGAGGAGAGGAGAATTAGGGAGGAGAGGAGAAAGAGGGAGGAGAGGAGAAAGAGGGAGGAGAGGAGAAAGAGGGAGGAGAGGAGAAAGAGGGAGGAGACATCAAGTCTTTCCACATAATAGAATAGACATTGTAGAAATGACAATTACTCTGCATCAGAATAATTGGAAGAGACACATTTGTGGATCCGTGTCTAGTAAATGACGGAGGGGGCTGAATAGGCCGTGTTTCACACGTACATCTTGGAAGTTGAATGAATGCATAATGTGTACAACTGTGACAGCGTCGTGATGGACACAACTGGCTGGGATTTGGCATATCAAATCAAATCAAATTGTATTGGTCACATTTACATATTTAGCAGATGTTATTGTGGGTGTAGCGAAATGCTTCTGTAGCTCTAACAGTTCAGTAGTATCTAACATTGCAGTAGTATCTGAAAATTCACAACAATACACAAAAATCTAAAAGAAAAATTATATAAATACTAGTTTGAGCAATGTCGGAGTGGCATTGACTAAAACACAGTAGAATAGAATACAGTACATACATATGAGATGAGACAAGCAGCATCTAAACATTATTTAAACATAATTAAAGTGACTAGTGTTCCATTATTAAAGTGGCCAGTGATTTCCTATGTATATAGGGCAGCAGAGTTGCGTAACCAGGTAGAAACCGGCTTGTGATGACTTTTAACAGTAATGGCCTTGAGATAGACACTGTTTTTCAGGATCTTTGTCCCAGCTTTGATGCACCTGTACTGACCTCGCCTTCTGGATGATAACGGGACGAACAGGTTATGGCTCGGGTGGTTGATGTCCTTGATGATCTTTTTGGCCTTCATGTGACATCAGGTGCTCTAGGTGTCCTGGAGGGCAGGTATGGCAGGCTCTGTTGTGCCTTCTTCACCACACTGTCTGTGTGGGTGGACCATTTCAGATCGTCAGTGATGTGTACGCCGAGGAACTTGAAGCTTTCCACCTTCTCCACTGCGGTCCCCTTGATGTAGATAGGGGGGTGCTCCCTTTGCTGTTTCCTGAAGTCCACGATCATCTATTGTTTTGACTGAGAGGTTATTTCCTTGGCACCACACTCCCAGAGCCCTCACCTTTTCCCTGTAGGTTGTATCGTCATTGTTGGTAATCAGGCCTACTACTGTTGTGTCATCAGCAAACTTGATGATTGAGTTGGTGGCATAGATGGCCACGCTGTCATGAGTGAACAGGGAGTACAGGAGGGGGCTGAGCATCCACCCTTGTGGGGTCCCTGTGTTGAGGATCAGCGAAGTGGAGGTGTTGTTTCCTACATTCACCAGCTGGGGGCGGCCCGTCAGGAAGTCCAGGACCCAGATGCACAGGGCGGGGTTCAGACCCAGGGCCCGAGCTTGGAGGGTACTATGGTGTTGAAGGCTGATCTATAGTCAATGAACAGCATTCTTACATAGGTATTCCTCTTCTCCAGATGGGATAGGGCAGTGTGCAGTGCGATGGCGAATGCATCGTCTGTAGATATATCGGGTCGGTAAGCAAATTGAAGTGGGTCTAGAGTGTCAGGTAAGGTAGAGGTGATATGATCCTTAACTAGCCTCTCAAAGCACTTCATGATGACAGAAATGAGTTGTCATTTAGTTCAGTTACCTTCGCTTTCTTGGGTATAGAAACAATGGTGGACATCTTGAAGCAAGTGGGGACAGCAGACTGGGATAGGGAGAGATTGAATAGGTCCGTAAATACTCCTGCCAGCTATTCTGCCGTCTCAGACGGCAGCCTTGCGAGGGTTAACATGCTTAAATGTTTTACTCACATCGGCCACGGAGAAGGATAGCCCACAGTCCTTGGGAGCGGGCAGCGTCGGTGGCACTGTGTTATCCTCAAAGTGGGCGAAGAAGGTGTTTCGCTTGCCCGGTTGCAGTCCGTGATTGTCTGTATACCTTGCTACATACGTGTTGTGTTTGAGCCATTGAATTGCAACTCCACTTTGTGTCTGTACTGATGTTTTGCCTGTTAAATGTGGTGGTTCGCGCTTTCATGAAACATACCCCCCCCGCCTTTCTTCTTCCCAGAGAGTTCTTTATTCCTGTCTGCTTGATGTATTGAGAACCCAGCTGGCTGTATGGACAGGAACTCGAGAGAGCCATGTTTCCGTGGAACAGAGCATGTTACAATCCCTGATGTCTTTTGGAAGGAGATCCTCGCCCTAAGCTTGTCTACTTTATTATCCAGAGACTGAATATTAGTGAGTAATATACTCGGAAGCGGTGGATGGTGTGTACGCCCCCTGAGTCGGACTAGATGT
The DNA here is from genome assembly GCF_036934945.1 of Oncorhynchus masou masou. Classification (NCBI taxonomy): domain Eukaryota; kingdom Metazoa; phylum Chordata; class Actinopteri; order Salmoniformes; family Salmonidae; genus Oncorhynchus; species Oncorhynchus masou. Next base: position 52,516,427 of record NC_088238.1, read on the forward strand.
CCACTCCGAATACCTCTCCTCTGCCGGCGGCGTCTTGGAGCAGCCTCTTGGATAAGTTCATTTGCCCTGGGCGGTACGAACAAATGATCCAAATCGGGAAAGTCATATTCCTGGTGAATGTCCGCTGCTCTGATATCCAACATTTATTTCCGGTTGTATGTAAAAACACAAAACATTTTCTGGGCTTATAATGTAAGAAATAACACAAAAAAAACAAATACTGAAAAGTTGCTTAGGGGCTAAAAGCAGGGCTGCCGTGTCTGTTGGCGACATATTGAAACATATGTGGCATTGATGTTGTTATAATCAAAAACCATATTGAACGATATGGTTAGTTTAATTATACTGTAATGTCGTTTGTAATTACAAAGTTGGCAAATATCACAAACATGCGCGCACGCACACACCCCACTCTCATTCCTCTCCACATTCAAAGTTAGTGCCTAAATAAGTACATTCACAGTAGGGGGTCAAGTCATACACAGAGACCCCTTCATACACAGAGACCACCACATACACAGATACGCCCACATACACAGAGACCCCCACATACACATAGACCCCCACATACACAGAGACCCCCACATACACAGAGACCCCCACATACACAGAGACCCCCACATACACAGAGACCCCCACATACACAGAGACTCCCACATACACAGATACGCCCACATACACAGAGACCCCCACATACACATAGACCCCCACATACACAGAGACCCCCACATACACAGAGACCCCCACAAACACAGAGACCCCCACATACACAGGGGCCCCCACATACACAGAGACCCCCACATACACAGAGACCCCACATACACAGAGACCCCCACATACACAGAAACCCCTATATATACAGATACACAGAGACCCCACATACACAGAAACCCCTATATATACAGAGACCCCTATATATACAGATACAGAGAAACTCCCACATACACAGAGACCCCACATACACAGAGACCCCACATACACAGAAACCCCTATATATACAGATACACAGAGACCCCACATACACAGAAACCCCTATATATACAGAGACCCCTATATATACAGATACAGAGAAACTCCCACATACACAGAGACCCCTATATATACAGATACAGAGAAACTCCCACATACACAGAGACCCCCAGATACACACTCAGCGTCTCTCTCCTTTAGGGTGATGGTCAATAGCCATTACAGTGAGGCGCACTGATCGATGCAGGTCCAATTTAGCAGCCAGCGAAGGTGTGGGCAGCGCATGTCCACAGCTGGTTAAAGACATCAACCAGGACCACGGGTCACCACCAAGCACCAACACAACGTGCCCACCTCAGGGACCCGGTCAATCATCTGACCGCGTTCCTCTGTAACCACCGGCAACCAACAATAACCAACCAGTCAGGGTTATCTCCATCATGACACAACAGAGAGACACAATACAATGAGTAACATGGTAGTATGGCCTTCAATGCAACACAGTTTCTTTTCATAGCACAAGAAATAATAGGATGAAATACAGCAGGATGCAATTACTGTACTTCCATTTTCACCTTCACTCTGATCTAAACCTAATGGTCAGTGCTAATCGATTCTATAGCGAGGGTGCCATTACTGAACGCTATGTATTGGCGGTGCTACCGTGCTACTCATTAGTGCTACTAGTGCTACTCATTAGTGCTACCGTGCTACTCATTAGTGCTAACGTGCTACTCCTTAGTGCTAACGTGCTACTCATTAGTACTACCAGTGCTACTCATTAGTGATACCGTGCTACTCATTAGTGCTACCAGTGCTACTCATTAGTGCTACCGTGCTACTCATTAGTGCTACCAGTGCTACTCATTAGTGCTACCGTGCTACTCATTAGTGCTACCGTGCTACTCATTAGTGATACTGTGCTACTCATTAGTGCTACCGTGCTACTCATTAGTGCTACCAGTGCTACTCATTAGTGATACCGTGCTACTCATTAGTGCTACCAGTGCTACTCATTAGTGCTACCGTGCTACTCATTAGTGCTACCAGTGCTACTCATTAGTGCTACCGTGCTACTCATTAGTGCTACCAGTGCTACTCATTAGTGCTACCGTGCTACTCATTAGTGATACCGTGCTACTCATTAGTGCTACCAGTGCTACTCATTAGTGCTACCAGTGCTACTCATTAGTGCTACCGTGCTACTCATTAGTGCTACCAGTGCTACTCATTAGTGCTACCGTGCTACTCCTTAGTGCTAACGTGCTACTCATTAGTGCTACCGTGCTACTCCTTAGTGCTACCAGTGCTACTCATTAGTGATACCGTGCTACTCATTAGTGCTACCGTGCTACTCATTAGTACTACCAGTGCTACTCATTAGTGCTACTAGTGCTACTCATTAGTGCTACCAGTGCTACTCATTAGTGCTACCGTGCTACTCATTAGTGCTACCAGTGCTACTCATTAGTGCACCGTGCTACTCATTAGTGCTACCGTGCTACTCATTAGTGCTACCGTGCTACTCATTAGTGCTACCGTGCTACTCATTAGCGCTACCGTGCTACTCATTAGTACTACCAGTGCTACTCATTAGTGATACCGTGCTACTCATTAGTGCTACCAGTGCTACTCATTAGTGCTACTGTGCTATTCATTAGTAATACCGTGCTACTCATTAGTGCTACCAGTGCTACTCATTAGTGCTACCGTGCTACTCATTAGTGCTACCAGTGCTACTCATTAGTGCTACTGTGCTATTCATTAGTAATACCGTGCTACTCATTAGTAATACCGTGCTACTCATTAGTGCTACCGTGCTACTCATTAGTGCTACCGTGCTACTCATTAGTGCTACCGTGCTACTCATTAGCGCTACCGTGCTACTCATTAGTGCAACCGTGCTACTCATTAGTGCTACCAGTGCTACTCATTAGTGCTACCGTGCTACTCATTAGTGCTACCGTGCTACTCATTAGTGCTACTGTGCTACTCCTTAGTGCTACCGTGCTACTCATTAGTGCTACCGTGCTACTCATTAGTGCTACCAGTTCTACAGTGTGGGTGTCTCCTTTCCTCTCCTAGTGCTAATGATTATGGAGCCGGATGATGGCCTAACGATGGAGACCTAATTATGTTTTAGCATACTGCAGGTGTCATTACAGAAAGGTTAGTGATAACTGGCGAAATCGCCATTGTTGTAAAAAACATTGCTTTTAAAAAAGCAGTCAGCAACTACTTCCTACTCAATAGGTCAGAGTGAATTGGGAGCCAAATTCTGCATGATACCCTCCGTGTCGGTCCAAATATCAGGGATTTCTCTCTAGCGTAGATTCATGAATTACAGTAGCTAACACCTTCTATTGCTGTCCAACGACATTACAATATCTCCACGTCCAAGCTATTCCAGCATTCCATTCGGTCAGTGTTTGGGTAACTGAAAAAAGAAACACCACATTTATTTAGCAGCCATTCCCCAAGTCTCCAGTTGAATGGGACAGCGATGGGGAGGTTGATTTCTGCTACAACAGGACCACAGCTTTATCCCTGCAGATGGGGAACTGGGAGAGCGGTTTGCGCTGCGGCACGCCTGCTAAGGTATGCAAAGGTTTCTGTATTGTATGGCAGAATTAGCAGCTGGCAACAGATTAGAGCCAAGCTTTTTCGGTGAAAAGCCAGCTAAGAGGTGACAAAACCGTGCTACTCATTAGTGCTATATACAGGTACACACCTCTTCTCTCCCTTCCTCCCTTCCACCTTTCCGTCCCACCCCTCTCTTCACGTTTTATTGAGTCCTGCTCTGGGAAAAATCCAAACTAATAAATTAGTCCTCTGCTGCTGCTATGGTGATTCAACAACGATTTCCGTTGATAAACGTAATTCTTATAGAACAAGGGATAGGTAGTATTACAGTAGGAACAGATGTAACTTACTGTATTTAGCCTTTTTTTATTCTGTCTCACTCTGTTCTGGGTAACATTGTATAAATAACATTCAAGATCCCTGGTTGTTTTTATTCATCCCTCCATCCCTCTAATAAATATAGACAGTATTATCTTTGTTGTTGTCTTTTCATTAGCATAATACATCTCGGCTATCCCCAAAGGGCTGTGAGGTTTTGTATTGTGAGTGTATTTTGTATTTGTGTTTACAGGAAGGCCTTCCCAATCCACATGACCAGCATACAATACTTCAACTTCCTCTTTGAGTTGAAACACAGACCCAGACATCACATTAAATGGAATAGCATCAAGACCCCACAGAGAAAACAACAATAATTGTTGGGGGGGGTGTTAGTGTGCTCGGTTTTTAGGAACCACATGGGTGTTAGTAATGGGTGTTAGTAATGGGTGTTAGTAATGGGTGTTAGTAGTGGGTGTTAGTAATGGGTGTTAGTAATGGGTGTTAGTAGTGGGTGTTAGTAGTGGGTGTTAGTAATGGATGTTAGTAATGGGTGTTAGTAATGGGTGTTAGTAATGTGTGTTAGTAATGGGTGTTAGTAATGGGTGTTAGTAATGGGTGTTAGTAATGGGTGTTAGTAATGGGTGTTAGTAATTGGCGTCAGTAGTGGGCGTTAGTAATGGGTGTTAGTAATGGGTGTTAGTAGTGGGTGTTAGTAATGGGTGATAGTAGTGGGTGTCAGTAATGGGTGTTAGTAATGGGTGTTAGTAATGGGTGTTAGTAATGGGTGTTAGTAGTGGGTGTTAGTAATGGGTGTTAGTAATGGGTGTTAGTAGTGGGTGTTAGTAGTGGGTGTTAGTAGTGGGCGTTAGTAATGGGTGTTAGTAATGGGTGTTAGTAATGGGTGTTAGTAGTGGGCGATTGTAGTGGGCGTTAGTAGTGGTTGTTAGTAATGGGTGTTAGTAATGGGTGTTAGTAGTGGGCGTTAGTAATGGGTGTTAGTAGTGGGTGTTAGTAATGGGTGTTAGTAGTGGGTGTTAGTAGTGGGTGTTAGTAGTGGGTGTTAGTAATGGGTGTTAGTAGTGGGTGTTAGTAATGGGTGTTAGTAATGGGTGTTAGTAATGGGTGTTAGTAATGGGTGTTAGTAATGAGTGTTAGTAATGGGTGTTAGTAGTGGGTGTTAGTAGTGGGTGTTAGTAGTGGGTGTTAGTAGTGGGTGTTAGTAATGGGTGTTAGTAGTGGGTGTTAGTAATGGGTGTTAGTAATGGGTGTTAGTAATGGGTGTTAGTAATGGGTGTTAGTGATGGGTGTTAATGTTCCATTCTACTTCACCTACTGGAGCCGTTATTGAAGTGCAACGCAATTGCGCGGACTAATACAACGAGAGATAATCAAATCTGATCAGCTAGAGAAGGGGATGAGAGAGCGCTGTCTCCTGCTCACCTCTCTAGATGTACTCGACCTAAAGACAACATGCCAATTTGTTTGTCTGATTTGAGGCTAATCCACTCTGGTAGCGATACAAGTCAGACACATCTAAATAGCTTTGAACAATATTAGAGGGAGTAGCTAGAACAGAAGGGAGAAACCAAACTGAAATGTCAGGGAACGCTAAGCCACAAAGTCTGACACATTTTAATATCTGGCACTAGGGATGTGTTTACGAGCAGAAAACATTTCCTGCCTTTTGATTTCCATTCAGGGCTAATTAGCCTGGTGTTAATCACAGAGGAGGGCTGGTTAGGGAGAGGGATCATACTGGAGCACAGTGAAGGTGTGGCATTTCTCGGTCAGACCATAACAAAGCTACTGAGCAGGGCACTGTACTTATTGTGTAAATGTATGACAATCTGTCTAATGATTCAGTACTGTCTGATACCATATAGACCAG